>NC_143577.1:18045314-18186590 GCF_048544385.1 Mastigoproctus giganteus
CTTGGTGTTTCTCTCCTTTAAACAGTACAAATTTCACATTCACCTTACTATGTAATATTTCTCCCACATCTGGAGTGATCTTCAAAAACCTCTCCCAAGCTAGACTCTATTTAAAAGAGAGAGAAGTGAAGTTAATTAATGACCCATCTCTTACAAAGTTTCTCCACTCTCTGTCTAACAGTTTAAGCTGCATGCCTCTTCTACGGATACTTCTGTGGGCACTGTTCTGTTTAACTGGAATCTATGATACCACTCTCTTCCATTCCAAACATGTGCCTGTTTGAGGCACGTGTTTGGAATGGTTCCAACTTTATCATTACAATATACAGAAATTCAAGCCTAATGTACCAACAAGTATCTTCTTGTCTTCTCTTTTTATGATATGTGCAGTGTTAGCATATTCTATCTGTTGTTTTCATAAGTGTGGAATCAAAAACTTTGTGTTATTATATCTTCCAAAAAAATTCCTCACATTCTAAAGAATCAGTCTTAAAATCATATTACAGAATTGCAATCAGCAAGTTTTGATTACTGAGCATGCGGGTGGAAATTAATAGCATTTTTTTTTTTTAGCATTAGTAGAGGCATTTGATGCAAGAAAGCAAGCTTATGCAGCATCAGCCAAAAAAAAAAAAAAAAAAAAAAAGTAACATAAATAAATAAAAATAACCACTTCCACTTCACCCCTCTGTTCGTTCGAAATACCTGTCCAGCTGAGCCTTAAACTTATTTAGGCTATCAACTTCCACGACAAGGGATGGAAGTCTGTTCCACCCACCAACCACCCGCTGGCTAAAGGCAAATTTCCGCACATCTATCCTACATCTGTCTTTCCTCAATTTGAATTTATGCCCTCTCAGGTGATTTTTCTGAGCTAGAGGAAGAATCCCATCAGCATTGAGCATGCTCAAACCACTCAAGGCTTTGTACACCTCTATCAGATCACCCCGCTGGTGCCTAGTTTCCAGACACTGTAATTTGCAAAACTTAAGCCTTTCTTCGTAAGAGAACCCCTTTGTCCCATTCACCAATCTAGTTGCCCTTCTCTGTACTCGTTCCAGCAGCTCTACATCCTTCCTGAAATGAGGCCTCCAGGCCTGTATACAGTACTCTAGGTGTGGCCTGACCATTGCCTTATACAAGGGAATAATCACCTCCTTATCCCTGCTAGAAAAATTCCTATATATCATTGACAATACACCATGAGCTACTCTTGCAGCTCGTCTGCACTGCTCAGAGAACTTCATATCTGCCTGCACCACCACCCCCAGGTCCCTTTCATTCTCTACCACTGTCAGTGTAGTACCACAGAGTTGATACGTTGCTCTGGGGTTGCTGTTTCCCATATGTAGTACTTTACATTTGTCAATGTTAAACTTCATTTGCCACCTCGAAGCCCATCTGCTCAACCTTTCCAAATCCTGTTGCAGCAGCATAGTGTCAGTAGTGTCCTTGACAACCCTGCCAACCTTCGTATCGTCTGCAAACTTGGACATTAAGCCTGATATACCATCATCAATATCATTTATAAATACAGAAAACAATAAAGGCCCCAATACTGAACCCTGAGGGACTCCACTAATAACATTAGTCCACGATGAGCAGTGTCCATTGATTACCACTCTCTGTCTTCTCCCCCTCAACCACCCCTTTATCCATAGCAGCAACTTGCCTCCAATGCCACACTGCTCCAATTTGTGCAGCAGTCTTCCATGTGCAACAGTATCAAAAGCCTTTCTAAGATCCAAGTATATAATATCAAAGTTATTCCCTGCATCCAGTTCTTTTGTGACTGCATCATAGTATCCAATCAAATTGGTCAGGCAAGACTTCCCCTTAACAAAACCATGCTGTGTCCTAGCTATAACTGAAGTCTTGTCTAGATGATCCTGCAGTGCTTCTTTCACCAGTGCCTCCATTAATTTTCCGGGAACAGAAGTTAAACTCACAGGTCTATAATTACTTGTGTCAGCCTTTGATCCCCCTTTGTGAATTGGGGTCACATTTGCACATCTCCAGTCAATGGGTACCTCCCCTGAGTCCAAGGAAGCTCTCATAATTATGGCTAAGGGTTTGCTTACCTCCTTTGCTGCCTCCTTTAATATAACTGGATAGATCCCATCCACCCCAGGTGCCTTTCTTGTGTTTATCTTCAACAATTTCTCCTCCACTTTGCTCTCAGTTATTACAAGATTCTCTAGCTTACTGCTAGAGTTGAATACACCTCTGGCATTCCCCTCGCTGAATAACTCCTCATGTGTGAATGTCGATGCAAAATATTCATTTAGTTTGTTAGCTACCCGAGCAGGGTCATCAACAGTTGACCCGTTGAATAGTCCTATAAATAAAGCAGTCAACATTTTAAAGCCATCTGACAAAGAATTTCTTATACTGCCTGTGAGAGTTGCATAATCTGGATTTGCTGAACTATTTTTTTGCGATAGTTTATGGGCTCACAGAAGTTGAAATAAATTCTAATAAATTGCTGCTTTTAGGCCAATTTTCACAGCACAATTAAGTGCATATACCAATTTCAAGAAACTTTCTTTCATGTGAGTTGTAATTAGTTCTATTTTTTGTCACAAATGTTACTGTAAGATTTCTAAAGGAATCTTATATTAACATTTGTTTCATCCATGGAGACACAACAGATTTCCCAAGAGAAGTTGAACAGCACTGATAAATTTCTATAATATATTTACTGTTGTGACATGATCCAAAAAAGTGCTATTTATATAATGTGTTCATGCCCCCTGTTCAATGATACCCAGAAGCAAATGATTAGCTCAATCTGCAATTTTTGGACCGCTTTGGAAATTTGGTGAAAACCTGTGCACTGTGTCACTCAAAGAATATTTAAGATCCATATTTTGGACCACTTTGTGGATAGAAAGCACAAAGTCTTTAAATTTCTGTAAACTGTCATTTAATAGTTAATTAAAAGTGTGTGGTGATTTATAATACAATACTTTTATTTCACCTAATGAAAATCTGGATGCAACAGAAGTAATGAAAATGTCAAATTAAAAATTATGTTTAAATCAATGCATGAATTAAGTAGCATATCTTCTGACAATTAATTGTATAATCCAGATAATTTCAGCTTTTGTAACACTGACATTAGGAAAGGATTTTATATCCAGTTTTACTTTCTCTTATTTCAGGTGTTGAACTTTTTTTTTTGTCAGTATTGCAGAAACAGTTTTTTGATCTGAAGAAGTTGAAGTAAATTGCATTCCTTGAAATGCTACATACACTTCATATGCTATTTAATTTGATCTGTATATGCACAATTAACAGTTTTCATCTGAGGGCTACATTCAAAAATGATTGTTACATTTCTTTTGGCAACTAAAAAATAATGATACAGCCATATACTGCAAGGAAGCCATAGGCTTTTGCTGCACTGGCCAAAAAAATAAAAATAAATAAGAAAATAAATTATGCACTTCCCTCCTCATGCATGTAACTATCCAGTTGACCTTGGAATTTCTTCAAACTGCCACCTCAACTACATGCAGAGGCAACTTGTTCCAGTAGTCAACTCACTGGCTAAAAGAAAACTTCTTACAATCTAGTAAAACATTTTTCCCTGTAACCTGAAGTTTCTAAACCTTTTTTCCCTGTAATTTGAATTTATGGCCACTCATTCTTGAATTCTTTATAACAGTAAAAATTCCACCTTCATTCATTTTACTAACCCCTCTAAGAGCTAGCAAACCTCAATCAGGTCCTCTCTAAGGTGCCTGATTGCTAAGCTCTGGAGTCTACATAATCAGTCTCTTCATGCGGTTGCCCATTTGCAACTAAAAAATAATAACTCTCATGGTGAGATTGCTCACCATGAGTTGCCCATCTTTGAACCCTTTCAAGAAGCTCAATATCTTTTTTTTGATGAGGTCTCCAAACTTGGACACAATATTCCATATGCAATACATTCCATACACAATGTTCAATATATTACTTCAGTACTTTTATTGCTCTGTAACCGAAATCTTATACAGTGGGATTATGACCTCCCTATCTGTACAGGTTAGTGTTCAATATATTACTGATAGGACACCACGGGCTTTCCTGGCCACCTGTTTTACACTGCTCAGAAAATTTCACATCTGCCCATATCATAACTTCCAGATCTCTCTCTTCTTCTACAGTTTTTAATTCAACACCAAGTGTATAATTTATTTTGTGGTTCCTATTCCCCAACTCTGCATTTTGCTGTATAAAAACATAGCTGCTATTTCTGACCATTCTTGCAGCCTGTTAAAGTCACCCAAAGAAGCACTGCTTATCACTGATCATTAATGACGCTCCCAATCTTTACATCATCTGCAAATTTTGACATCATGCCTTCCATCCTTTTGTCAGTGTCATTTAGGAAAATCAGAAAAAGTGGTCCAAGAATTGAACTTTGTGGTACCCACTTCTGACATTACACCAATCCGAAGAATATTCATCAACCACAACCCTCTGCCTTCTGCTCTGCAGCCACCCAGCAATCCATCTCAAGAATCTTTCCAGTAATCTCAACATGTTCCTACTTATACAATAACCTCTCATGAAGGACTGAGTCAAATGCTAAAATCCAAATAAACTATGCCGAAAATGTGTCCCTACATCCAGCTCATGAATACTTGTCAAAATAGCTTACTAGATTAGTTAAACATTATTTTCCCTTAACAAAACCATGTTGTGTATCTCTCAGAATGTCTTTTCTTTCTAAATGTCCCTTCAATTCAGGGAAATTTAGATCTTAATCGTAGCTTCTAAGACTTTTCCTACCAATGAAGTCAGACAGTTACCGACTACTCTGCTAGAACCACTTTTATGTATTAGGGATATATTAGCACTTCTCCAATCTAAAGAAATCTCTCCTGAGTCCAACTATACCCTCATAATTAACCTCACTGGTTCAGTACACCCACTGGTGGTCTCCCACAAAATTAGTGGGTATGTGCCATTGACTCAAGGAGTCTTACTTGCCTTTATGCTCAAAAGTATTTCTAATAAGAAGCCATCAGTAATTTCGAAATCACTAATTTCACATGGCATGAAGGGTCTTTCATGAAGGTAAAGGCCAATGCAAAGTATTTATTCAAATCATCAGCAACATCAGCTGCGTTGTCTAAGACTTTCCCATACTAGTACACAAGGGTCTTATCCAATTCATTTTCTTCTTCTTCTTTGTATTTAAATACATGAAAAATTCCTTATCCCCATTCTTTGCTCTCTTAGCCAGTTCTTTCTCATACTTAGTCTACACCTCCCTAAATTTATTTGTGGTACTGTTACAGATCAACTTGTAGCTGTTGTAGGCTTCAGTACTTTTATTGCTCTGTAACTGTCCCATAACTTTCTCTTTTTCTGCTCTATTAGCCTGGCCAGCTCTGTATTCCCCCATTTCAGCATCCTCCTTGTGCAATATTTTCTTAATGGTATACATGCATTCACGGCTTTCCTGTGATTTTTGTTTTAAAATATTCCATAACTCAAATGTATTCACCCTCCCTCCTCAATCCACCCAATTAATAATGCCATATAGTGCTCTAAATTGTCAGTCTCCTATTCTGAAATTAAAACCTATGCCCTTACCTTTAATTACTGTAACATCTTTCTTCATCTTCCAATTAACAATAGTGTGATCACTACCTACCAATGGTTCCTATTATATATTATTATAATATTAAATTGCACTTTATTTATCAATTATTCATAAAAACTGAATGGAAAAGATAACTAAACAGCTTCAGCAAAACAAAAAGCACTAAATCACCCTTTTCAACTATATTGCTGCAATAAGCAAAAAATTAAACTTCAAACATTTTCCATGATTTTTATGAAAATTTTCAAAAATTTTCTGACTTTTCCTGACAAACTTTCAATTTCCTGACTTTTCAGAAAATTTTCTTGATTTTACATAATGTGGACATCCTGAAAAATTGATAAATATACAGTGGGGGCCCCAACATCCAATGGTAATTCATTCCACAAAACTCATTCTATGTTGAAAATATTGTAATATGAAACCACCAGTACATTGATTTCTTGTAATTCGTTCCCCAACAACACATAAAATAGGTATTTCTACATATTATACTTTATTTTTACATTAAAAATGGGTGTATTATAAAGATTATTTAATAAATATGATAAAACAACTTAAAATAAAAAACAAACATTAAATTAGCATTTACCTTAGACTTGAAGTGCAGAGCTGATGAAATCAATGGTGGCGTAGGACGATATCAAGTGTAAGGTGTCTTTTGCTGCTACTGGCAAAGAAACTGTCCAAAGTGGACTGTTTTTGACGACTTTTTTGTAGCTTCCTGAAGTAAAAAATGACTTCATCTTCCATTTTGCTCATCATGAGTTCAGTATTTTCACTGTCATGGTGTTTTTTTTACCACTTCTCATACACACTCCCAACAAGAAATGACAGTCTTCAACTCTTCAGCTGACACTTTTTTGGGTATCGTTTTCTTTCTCTTCCTCTCCAGTGTCACTTGCCGTAATTTTCTCCAACTTTTGTAGCTCTGTTGTTAGTTCATGCCCATGAGCATCAATAAGGTCCTCCACATCCTCTTTGCCAACCAACAGACCCAGTAATTTACCAAGAATGACAATATCATTTGTCAAAGCACCATCAATTTCAAATCCATCAACTTTATGGATAATTAAAGGCCAGATGTTTTTTCCAGGATGAATGAAATGATGTTTCTGCACCTGGAATGGAATGATGTTTCTGCACCTGGCAGAAACATCATTCCAAGAACTTATAATCAGCCTCACACAGTCCAGCATGTTGAACTTTGACCTCCAAACATCTTTGAGGGTGACAGCATTTTCACCAGGGGGCATTGCAAAGCAACTTGCAAACATTTGTGTGGTGTAGATTTCCTTGAAGTTTGCAATATCACTTGCTAGTCCATTGGTTGAAGAAGAGGAGTGGTATTGGGTGGCAAAAATTTGACTTGAACAAAGTCAAATTGTGCCTCAAGAGATTGAACAAGGTTGGGATCGTGGCCTGGTGCATTATCAAGCAGGAGCAGTGCCTTCACAGGAAGCTTATTTTTCTCAAGGTAACTCTTCACTGAAGGACAGAAAACTTCATGCTCCCATTCACTGAAGACATATCCTATAACCCAGGCTTTCTTGCTATTGCACAAACACTCCCAGCATGCCTTTGTCAACCTTTTGTTGTTTAAATACTATGGGGGATGTCAGAGTGATACACAAGCAAAGGCTTTGGCTTAAAATCTCAAGCGGCATTGACACTCAACAGGAGAGAGAGCCTATCTTTCATAGGCTTATGCCCAGAAACTAGCCTCATCCTTAGTGATGTACATTCTCCTGGGCATTTGCTTCTAGAAGAGGCTGGTTTCGTTAATGTTAAAAACCTGCTGGGGAAGATAACTCTGCTGATCAACAAACTCTTGGAATTAAATTTTAAAGGTCTCAGCTTTTTTTTTTTTTTTTTTTTTTTTAATCAGCACTGGATGCCTCCCCATGCCTTTCAACATGTTTGATATTTGCCCTCTTCTTGAAGTGCTCGAACCAGCCTCTGCTAGCTTTAAAGTCTTGAAAGTGCACAGCACTGCCTGGTTGATGGAGCTTTAAGTTTCAGATCATCATAGATTTGAAACAATCGTACAAGTGATGTTCCGCACGCCATGCATCAAACAATAACAAAACACTAAATGGTTGAGAATAATCACACAAGTGATATTGCATGTGGTATGTGTCTGAAAATTTCCACCCATGTATTGTTACAGCTATATTGGAAGGCCATCGGCACTTGCAATATTGTTGGTCCTTAAAATAAAAGATTGCAAGAAAGATATATTGGTTCCTGAGAATATCAGATGTCGATATCATCGTAATTTGAGGCCCCACTGTACTCAGCATTATAGCAGAAGGATAACCAGCACACTTACCTTGGGTTTATATAGCTGGTCAACTGATATTGTCCATGATTACAAAAATATTTTTAAATACATGTAAGGATTTTGATAAAAGGAAAGATTGTTAAAATTTTCATCTGTATCAGGGCTGCCACAACCCTGATTACATTAGTCAGGAAACAAAAAATAAAACAAGTCACTTATACCTGTCATACATGCATGTGCAATCAAGTTTTAAATTTACCGTAGTATTAATATCTATATTTTGCTTACCTTATGACCACTAAAATGAAATTAAAAGATTAAAGCTCTCCATTTTATTTGGTCACCTTTATTTCTGCATCTATAGTTATATATTTATTCTTTCAACATTTCAAATTACTGTATTTTAGTACTGTCATCACAAACATGTTCAGCTCACTGCAGTGGCTTTCTCCACTATAATTTTTCACTGTACTTACATTTTGTTCTATGGTCCTTTTGTAAAAGCTGACAATATTAATGCTGCCTCTATATTTTGAAATATCTTCACAATTTTGATTTTAAGTCAAATAATGAAAATCCAGCAAAACAGAATATTATATTAAAATAAAAAAAAAAAAACACTTTCAGAATAAAAGTCAACTGGCACGATTCCAGTCTCTAGTATTACATCAAACCTAATTGATTGGCAAGAAAGGTAGTGCTTTTATCGTTTTTGTGTGGCCTTGGCCTGATAATTCCCCCCCACAACCAGGTTTCATGTTATATAAAGTCACATTTAATAACAGTGGGGGTTTCCTCCTCCTTGTAGCTCATATGGAAAATTTCTGCTCACATGAATTCATTCATGTGTACAAAGAAACATTTTATTTAAAAATAACTAAAATTTCACCATATCATTTGTTCTTACATATCATTTCATTCTTCAAAAATTATTTTTGCAGTTTCTTAGCACAAGACTTAGCTATAACTATTATTTTACAAAATTCAAGCAACAGATTATCAAAAAAAAAAAAAAAAAAAAATCTCACTCGGAAACTAAGTTGCAAACTAGTGTTCTTACAGATATTTTTAATAGAGTAATTTAAAATGACTTTTTATTTTTTTTCCTGACTTTTGCATTGGCATACATGCAATTTATTATTTTGCAATTAAACTTACAAATTTTTTTAAAATCTGGTTTGCCAATTTTATAATAGCCATCATGCTATTTTTTCTACATGGTAGTCCAAATATCTGTATATTAGCATTAGTAGAAGCATATGATGCAAGGAAGCAAGCTTATATGGCATCAGTCAAAAAAAAAAAAACCTTCCCATTTTTGAATTTATTTAAGCTGTCAACTATGCATAGCATTACCAAAGGCTATACTAAATTAGTACAATTTCTGTTATCAATGCTAATAGTACATTCACTAATAGTTACCTTCCATCTATTTTAGCTACCTTATAATCTGATAAGAGATAATCTTATAATCTATAAGTAAAATGGAAGACTAAATTCAGAGAAACTACAGTTATACTTTAAATTAATTACAAATAAAAAAAAATTGATATGTTATTTGTAATTAAAGTTTTAAAAATATATTTAATTACATTAATTTTAAACTTTTACATTTTTTTATTCAAAAACAGAAAAAGTACAAAAAACCGGGAAGAATATTTGTTTTCTTTTCACATAATCATAAAAATCCTCATCCCTGACTCCTTCCTATGCTAACTGTCCATCTTTCATTAAAAAAACAAAAACAAATAGAGATCATAACATCATCTCTCTCCTTCTGTGGCATATATCATCCTGAGGTGTAGGTGTGCAACTGCAACAGAGTCTGAACTCAGTGGAAACCAAATGAAAAAAAAAAAAAAAGAATTTTGAGAGTTAACAAAAACATGTTGTTAATATAGTTGGAGAAGGATGTTACGGGGTGATTTTCCATGGAATATAGATTTCTGTAATGATCACTCTTATATCACATGACTATTAAGATAGTTTATTGGGACCTGAGTTCAGGGTGGGGGCCCCCAAAGGAAAAGAGAAAACCGATTGGTTTGATGTTGATGTTGCACAAAAATGCACTCGCTCACTCAATAAAAATCAGCAGATTTACATGGTATAAAAACGGTCAATTTGAAAATACAGCCACTAACATAAGGGTTGTAATGTAAGTCTGATTTTAAGTAAGTCAGAATTTCCCCCATGCTTGTGCAGCACTCACAACTGTGCTCACTAAATTGATTGCATCAAAAATGAAATGTTAGACGAACATGTGAATAGATTAATTTATTGTATTTATTCCATTTTTTATCTCATGAACAGGAAAAATTACAAAAGCGTGCAATTTAAAAAATTTCAAAATTATAAAATTACAAAAAAGAGAGGAGACGGGCATAACATCTGCAAGTTTTACCTCTCGAGCATCGTTGCCAGAATCGACAACTTCAGCTGATAAGTACGCCGCTGCGGAGGTTGAAGGCTGTGGAGATTTAAAAGGGGTCGGACGCTCAACCTTACAAAAGAACATATTAATGGATGACTGGACGGTGGCTTTGTTTTCTTTTCATCATGGATTTCTCTGTAGCAAGCAAGTACATCATTCACCCCTCTGTTAACTTTTAAGAATTGTTTGTTGCCAGGATCCAACTTCTCCAATCTCGCCACTGCCGATGCAATATCATGAAATTCGATTGCTATGTCTCTGGTGATGAAGCGTCTTGGCTCCTCATTTTGTTCATATTCAGCTTTGTCAGCATTTTCTTCTTTCACTATCGCTGCCTGCAAGTCAATAAGTTCTTCGTGGACACTACTCTACATGGACTAATGTTATTAGTGGAGTCCCCAGGGTTCTGTGTTGGGTCCATTGTTGTTTTGTCTATTTATCAATGATATTGCTGAAGATATATCAAGCTTAATGTCAAAGTTTGCAGATGATACAAAAGTTGGCAGGGTTGTTAATAACGTAATGACAGTAGGCTGGTGCAACAGGATCTAGAAAAGTTGGGCAGATGGGCTGAGAAGTGGCAACTGAAGTTTAACATTGACAAATGCAAAGCACTGCATATGGGTAGCAGTAACCCCAGAGAAAAGTACTAACTGGGTAGTGGAGAACGAAAGAGACCTGGGGGTAATTGTGCAGTCAGATATGAAGTTTTCTGAGCAGTGCAGACAGACTGCCAGAGTAGGTCATGGGGTATTGTAAATGATATATAGAAATTTTGAAGGCAGGGATAAGGAGGAGGTGATTTATCCCCTTGTATAAGGCTATGGTCAGACCACACCTTGAGAACCGCATACAGATCTGGAAGCCTCATTTTAGGAAGGATGTAGAGTTGCTAGAACGAGTACAGAGAAGGGCAACAAGACTGGTGAGGGGAACAAAGGAATGCTCTTATGAAGAAAAACCTTAAATTCTGCAAATTGCAGCTTCTGAAGACTAGGCACTTGCGAGGCAATCTGACTGAGGTGTATAAGGTCTTGAATGGATTGAGCAGGCTCAATGCTGATGGGATTCTTCCTCTCGCTCAGATTACAAACCTGTGGGGGGCATAGGTTCAAACTGACGAAAGTCAGTTGTAGAATAGATGTGCAGAAATTTGCATTTAGCCAGCAGGTAGTTGATTGCTGGAACAAACTTCCATCTGTTGTTGTGGAAGTTGATAGTTTAAATGAAATCAAGGAGAACTAGACAAACTTAGAAAGAATGGATCAGTGAAATGAGAAGGATTTTTTTTCCTTTTTTTTGGCCGATGCTGTATAAGCTTGCTTTCTTAATCAATATGCCTCTGCTAGTGCTAATGCTAATTTCTGTAGATTGAAATTTTCAAGAAATACATATGAAAGGCTGTTCCAGAAAAACAAACTTGATAAATGAGTAAGAAAAGTTGATTCCGTGAAGTTAGTGGAAAGCTGAATAGCTAATGGATGCTGACTGCTTGTGGTATGTATTCTGACTGGTTTAGTAAAAAATGGAGGACTCATTGATGCCACTTCAGAAAAATAGTGATCAGAGAGATATCTGTAGAAAAATACATGCAGCAGAAACAGAATGTCTATGAAACAGAGAGTGAAGAGGCTTTTTAAGAAATGGGTCATTAATTAATCACATTCTCTCTTTTTGAATTGGGTAAGAAGCTTGAAAGAGGTTTGGAGGTGGCAGCACCGCTGATGTGAGAGTAATACTCTTATGGTAGGGTGGATTTGTGATACATACTGAGTGAATACATGTTTTGGAGAAAAGTAATATTGAGAACAAAGAAGAAACCTAGTTTTTTCATGCAGAGAAACAATAATTCAAGGTAATCCCTAATAGAGATAGGTGAGGTGACCTTATCCAGAAATCTGGGTATCATAGAAAATGATACTCAGATTTTTAGAAAGGGTCAGGCCACCTAACTATGATGTGAGAAATAAAATGGAACTGGACTACAGGATAGAAGTTAACTAAGTTTTTTTGAATTTTGGTTACCTTCTCTTTAATTGGCTTTTCAATCCGGCATATAATTTTGCTTAATTCATTATAACAGATAGGATTTTCATTTTCTTTCTCACGCCTACAATATTTCCATTTTCTGATATTCTTCTTCTATTAGTTATGACGTTTTGTGTAATTTATGCATCCGTCTTTGCATTTCTCAACAGAACTATTAATTCCACCTCGCATATATATATATATATATATATTCACCAAAAGTACATCTCCCTTCTATAAGAACAGAAATTTATCAAAACACCCTCATAACAAGATATGATGTTGAAAAAGATGTATGTACAGATGATGATATTTCATCAGACTATATTTCGGAATTGGGTTGAATGATGGCACAAAAATATTTTATTCAGTGTAATGAGATGCATATTGATATAACTGAGGGCCGTAATAAATACCTGTAAAATCTAAACCGTATACATATCTGAGAAAGTATCTAGACCAACAGGCATTTACTTTTCGTAAATTCTTGTTTCATTAAGTAATAAATAAATAAATATGCGACATTCCGTTTGCACCATGGTGTGCAGGTAAACAGAACTGAATTTTGAGTAACTGAAGCAATTCGCTCTGCAGAGTCAAAATCTCTATTTCTTGTTGGGAATAATTGCTGATGCTGAACTTCGTAGTACTTTCTGTAACAAGAAACGTGTTAGTAGTATTGTAATTATTCCTAACAAGAAATGTTTCTGATGAAGGAAAGCATCTTTGAAAACATGATTTATTTTATTTTACTTTTTTTTTTTTTTTATCTTCCATTGTGCGCTGCGCGAAAGTTCACAAGTCACTGATTCCCAAATTTAAAAACTTACAAAAAACAATTTTAAAGTAATGTTATATAAATTTTGTCAGGTAAAAATGAACACACTTTCAACCCTGACCACTGCATGAACTTCACTGGCAAGAACAACAATCCCATCAACTTGACCTTGAATTCCACCTCCTGTCGCTATTCAAGAAATAAGTTCATCATTTAACAAATACTGTATATAAAATCCTTCCTTACTGAATAAGTACAAGGATCCTTACCAGTCTTTTGGAAGTATAAGAAAACATTGCGAAGTCCTTTTATACTTAATCCTCAAGCAGACATGAAATTTCAACAGACTCATATGATTTCGACATGGTCCCACTGATTCCAAAAGTCGTTTTTGTTGTTGTTTTTCTTTTCTGCAACACGTCAAGTGCCGGCGACATAATCACTTCGATATATTTTGCAATCATCAGGAACAGTAAACCTTGAAAATAATAATAATAATAACAACAATTATTATTATTTTAAAAATAATATTACAGTCAAAGTTCTAAAACCTATGAGACCAGACCGATGCCAGATCTTAGAATTTTCAGGATTTCGAGTGGTGCTGTATTTTATTCTTGTGAAGAAAAATAAAATATAATATAATACAAACATATTAAATAAAATAAAAACAGCATAGTAAAGTACTGATTAGTGGAATAGCATCAGTTTAATTTGTAACCATCTACCAAAGTAGTTAAATTGGCATCGTTTTAATTACTTATATTATCCCAGGGACTCAAATCGCTGTCGATTTCAGTCCCTCGGTAAGTTTGGGTTTGGCACACCCAGGATCCTGAGCTGGATATCATCATCCTTCTCTTTCTTGGTTATTCCCTTCTGCTTCTCTTTCTCTCTCTCTCTCTCACGGTAACTCGGGATTTTTTTTTTTTTTTTTTGGCTGGTGCAGCATAAGCCTCAGGCTTCTTGCACCATATAGCTAATAATAATAATAATAATAATATAGTTGGTCGAAGACAGGAAGTGCTTCCTGCGCAACTTCACTATTGACCACCCAGAAAGGAAGATAACGCCAACCCATGAAGTGGAGCATTGAAATGAAAAGTACAGCATGCGAGCATACTATGAAATAACCAGGCTAGAGACCGATATGAAAATGTACAGGTCGCGACTACATACCAAGTAGTTGGAACGATACCCAGATATTCACTTCACCGAACAGCGATTAGCGGACCAAAGAAGGACCATTGTCACGAAGAACCTAATAGCTCCTGCCATCTTGGAAAAAATCAAGCAGGATGTCAGCGATCAACTAAAAAGCACAAAGAATATGGTCAATATGGAACCAGAGGAGGAAGAGCAAGAAGAAATACAACCCAGAGTAGCTGAAGTTGAAAGAGACGAAGTCATGATATCCAAAATAGACGACGAGTGGAAGAAGGCGCTAACAGAATTCGAAGGAATGGATCCCACAAGAACCCGCGTGATACCTAAGTAGAGGCGAAATAAAATCCTAAGGATAGTAACACACCATCTCAATCGGCAAATAACGCCACATTACCTTGACAACAATGGTCCAAGGCTGGAGGCTATCCACATAGCCGTATACTGTGCTGCCATAGCAGCTACTAGGATTAATGGAAAAGAAACGAGAGACCAGCAGCAGAAGAATCGAAAACAGAAGGAACCGCCAGCTTGGGAAAGCAGACTTCAGCAGAAGATAGAAGAATTAAGAGTAAAGATGGGTCAATTGACCCAGTACCGACAGGGCAATAGAAGTAAGAAATTGATTGGAAAGGTGAAGAGCATCCTCAAGAGAGAGAGAGTGTCCACAGCAAACACGAGGCCAGAAATCAGAGAACAGGATAATAGTTGGACACACTGAAGCAGAACCTCCTCGCACTCAGCAAGAGGCTACACTGATACAAAGAGAGCTACAGAGGAAAATAAAGAACCCAATTTTTGATGAGGACCAAAGAGCTTTCTGCAGGAAACTGGGTGAAGGAGAGAACGCAGGAAACGGACCACCCGAGAAGAAGATAGTCGAAGAGTTCTGGGGAAATATCTGGAGCACTGAAGTAAGACATAACAGCAGAGCACCCTGGATAGAAGTAGAACGGAAGAAAACGAAGGATATACAAGAGATGAGAGAGTGGGAGATTCGAAAAGAAGAAGAAAAACAGTCGATCAGGAACACCCAAAACTGGCGAACCCCGGGAATTGATAACATCCACAACTACTGGTACAAGAAGCTCACCTGCACACACAAGCACCTAGCAGACCAGTTTACTGAAATGATAAGGCACCGAGAGTAGAGGGCGAGTCAAGCCTGCCATGACTTTGTGTTTGCGTGCTCCTGCTTTTTTTGAATATATCTGCGGATCTGGGCCACTCCCTACTAGGTCTCCCCCGGCCTGCATGCAACTTTCATGCTAACAGGTCACAGATCCATTAGAGCCAAGCTCTCAAGTCTTGGAATTATTGATGGTCCACTCTGCTACTGCGGAGAGCTGGAGAGTTGGCGTCACCAACTCTCCAGCTCTCCAGCAGTAATATATGACTGCCCTTTTTATGAGGACCTTCGCTGCATTCTGATTACCAGAATTAACTTCAATCCAAAACACCAGGGGCATTACTTGTTGGACAGCCAGAGAGAGTACAAGGCCATCTAGCAAAACGGCCAGGAGCTCTTCACATGAAGAAGAAGATCTCTCCCACTGGAACGACAACATACACTTGACTAACTCGTCTTGCTCGAATGCAGGACGGTCAATCTGACTACCATCAATATTTGGCCGGGACCTCTGTCCCAAGAATGACTTAACACTGTTTTGAAACTTCCTGATTTAGACACTTCACTAACCCTGATATTATGCAGTTATGCTGAAACAGTGATTAAATGGATGGGAGCCCTGAAACTGCTTTCAGGTCAGATTGCAATGAACGTACATCTCTAATTTTGACTTACCAAATGGGAAAAAAATACAAGGAGAGACCCTTACTAGTGACACAGTCCAGTGATAACCACATACCAAAGGAACAGACCTGAAAGCTCAGAACTCCTAGTGAAAAGTATACATCGGATGGGACACATGATGTACAGTCCCAAGTGCGACCACACGAACTAACATATCTGACTCTAGGACTACGAAAAAGAAGACAGGATGCACTCCACCAGCACAGCTTACCTGCTGCCATTAAGCTTTCCTTGTCACGCTCCCTTACGTCCTTCTTTTCCTCCAACCCCCAGGCTGGGAAAAGTTACCAATGGTATCCTTCCCTCCTTTCCTTCTGGTGAGACATGGGCCTGCTCCAATGTTTTGGGATCATCTTCTCAAAGGACTCCTTATCTCTGTCTTTTCTCTCCCAGCCTTCAGTCTTCCTCCCTTTCTCTAACTTACAACTATCATCCGAATCATCTCCAAATTATTTGAGCCATAAACCCAAAACCTTAAATTTAGCATTAGCAAGGGCACATGATGCAAGAAAGCAAGCTTATATAGCAACAGCCAAAAAAAAAAAAAAAAAAACACACACACACACACACACACACCCTTCTAATTCCACCCATCCACTAGCTCCAAATGTTTGTTTAGTTCTGCCTTGAATCTGTTCAAGCTATCAACTTCTACAACGACAGATGGAAGTTTGTTCCAGCAATCAACAACCTGCTGGCTAATGGCAAACTTCCGCACATCTATCCTATAACTGTTTTTCCTCAATTTGAATTTATGCCCTCTCAGGCGATTGTATTGAGCAAGAGGAAGAATCCCATTAGCATTGAGTTTGCTCAAACCATTCAAGGCTTTAAACACCTCAATCATATCACCTCGCAGGTGCCTAGTCTCCAGACATTGTAATTTGCAAAACTTAAGCCTTTCTTCGTAAGAGCAACCCTTTGTTCCATTCACTAATCTTGTTGCCCTTCTCTGTACTCGGTCCAGCACCTCTACATCCTTCTAAAAATGAGGCCTCGAAACGTATACAGTACCCAAGGTGTGGCCTGACCATTGCCTTATACAAGGGTATAATCACCTCCTTATCCCTGCTAGAAAAATTCCTGTATATCAATTACAAGACACCATGAGCTACACTTGGAGACCGTCTGTACTGCTCAGAAAACTTCATATCTGCCTGCACAATTACCCCCAGGTCCTTTTCATTCTCTACCACTGTCAGTGTTGTTCCACAGAGTTGATACGTTACTCTGGGGTTACTGCATCCCATATGCAGTACTTTACATTTCTCAATGTTAAACTTCATTTGCCACCTCTCAGCCCATCTGCTCAACCTTTACAGATCCTGTTGTAGCAGCATAGCGGCAGTGGTGCCCTTAACAATCCTGCCAACCTTTGTATCGTCTGCAAACTTGGATATTAAGCTTGATATACTATCATCAATATCAATTTATAAATACAGAAAACAATAATGGACCCAACATTGAACCCTGAGGGACTAGACTAATAACATTAGTCCACGATGAGCATTGTCCATTGTTTACCCCTCTATGTCTATGAAAAGAGAATATTTCAGAGACTGCCGGGAGTCATTGCGGTACAAGTAAACACATGGGTTGTGTTAGGGTAGCTAAGAATAGAAATAGGTGCATGTATACTTGCGTGTACACCAATGCTAGGAGTTTAGTAAATAAATTTGATGAATTTGAGGTATTGCTCAAAACATCAAAGGCAGATATTGTAGGGATATCACAGACGTGGTGTCACACAGATATAAGGAATGCAGAACTTGAATTTGGGGAGTACCACGTCTACGGAAAGGATAGACTGGATAGGAAGGGAGGAGGGGTTATGCTATTAGTTAAGAAATACATAAAATCCAAGGAAGTGAAGCCAGTGGACATCGCTGGACAGTGCAGTGTCGAGTCAGTTTGGTGTGACATAAGCATTGGGAGATCAAAATTGAGAGTAGGAGTGTGCTATAGGCCTAATGACACTGATGAGTATAATAAGAAACTGTACAGGGAAATAGAGTGGGCCAGTAAATCAGAGAGTCTTATAATGGGAGATTTTAATTTCCCAGATATTGACTGGAATTTGGGCGCTGGTCACTCACACACTAGCAAGGCTTTTGTGGATTTATTGGATGATTGTTGTCTACATCAGCATGTTCGGGAGGCAACTAGACGGAGGAGTACTCTTAATTTGATTATCAGCAGTGATTTTTCATGCATTAAGAATCTGCAGATAAATGAACCACTGGGTGGCAGTGATCACAGTGTGCTGAAATGGGATTTACTCAAAGAGGTAACTACCATTAGGGGTAAAGGGAAGGGTTATTGCTTCCGTAAAGGCGACTACGATGGACTGAGACAGTATTTAAATTCTATACAGTGGGACCAACTGATGATGTTACCAACAGAAAATGCAAAATGGGAAGCATTCAAAGAACTTATCTTGGAAGCTACTAGGCTTTACATACCAACTAAGAAATATTGTTCAAGGTTTAGGCCTAAATGGATGTCAGATGAACTGATGAGGCATATGGCAGAGAAGAAACATGCATGGGATACATACAAATTAACACATGACACAGAAGCCTATGATAGATACAAGTTGATCTATAACCAACTTACAAAGGAGGTTAGGCAGACGAAGGCAGATTACGAGAAATCTTTGGCAAGGGATGCAAAGAAAAACAGCAAAGGGTTCTTTACTTATGTAAACTCTAGAAGGCAGGGGATGAATCAGATTGGTCCACTTGATATCGATGGGTCAGCTGTTGATGATCCTGCTCAGGTAGCTAACAAACTAAATGAATATTTTGCATCCACATTCACACATGAGGAGTTATTTAGCGAGGGGAAGGCGAGAGGTGTATTCAACTCTAGCAGTAAGCTAGAGAATCTTGTAATAACTGAGAGTAAACTTGAGGAGAAATTGTTGAAGATAAACACAAGAAAGGCACCCGGGCTGGATGGGATCTATCTAGTTATATTAAAGGAAGCAGCAAAGGAAATAAGCAAACCCTCAGCCATAATTATGAGAGCTTCCTTGGACTCAGGGGAGGTACCCACAGACTGGAGATGGGCATCTCGGCAATGTGACCCCAATTCACAAAGGAGGATCAAAAGCTGATACAAGTAATTATAGACCTGTGAGTTTAACTTCTGTTCCAATATAATTAATGGAGGCACTAGTTAAAGAAGCACTGCAGGATCATTTAGACAAGACTTCAGCTATAGCTTGGACACAGCATGATTTTGTTAAGGGGAAGTCTTGCCTGACCAATTTGATTGGATACTATGATGCAGTCACAAAGGAACTGGATGCAGGAATAACTTTGATATTATATACTTGGATCTTAGAAAAGCTTTTGATACTGTTGCACATGGAAGACTGTTGCACAAATTGGAGCAGTGTGACATTGGGGGCAAATTGCTGCTGTGGATAAAGGAGTGGCTGAGGGGGAGAAGACAGAGAGTGGAAATCAATGGACACTGCTCGTCGTGGACTAATGTTATTAGTGGAGTCCCTCAGGGCTCAGTGTTGGGTCCATTATTGTTTTCTGTATTCATAAATGATATTGATGATGGTATATCAAGCTTAATGTCGAAGTTTGCAGACGATACAAAGGTAGGCAGGGTTGTCAAGGACACTACGTACACTATGCTGCTGCATCAGGATCTGGAAAGGTTGAGCAGATGGGCTGAGAGTTGGCAAATGAAGTTTAACATTTACAAATGTAAAGTACTACACATGGGAAACAGCAACCCCAGAGCAACGTATCAACTCTGTGGTAGAGAATGCAAGGGACCTGGTGGTGGTTGTGTTGTGCAGGCAGATATGAAGTTCTCTGAGCAGTGCAGTCGGGCTGCAAGAGTAGCTCATGGTGTATTGTCAATGATATATAGGAATTTTTCTAGCAGGGATAAGGAGGTGATTATTCCCTTGTATAAGGAAATGGTCAGGCCACACCTAGAGTACTGTATACAGGTCTGGAGGCCTCATTTCAAGAAGGATGTAGAGCTGCTGGAACGAGTACAGAGAAGGGCAACAAGATTAGTGAATGGAACAAAGGGGTGCTCTTACGAAGAAAGGCTTAAGTTTTGCAAATTACAGTGTTTAGAGACTAGGCACCAGCGAGGTGATCTGATAGAGGTGTATAAAGCCTTGAATGGTTTGAGCATGCTCAATGCTGATGGGATTCTTCCTCTTGCTCAGAAAAATCACCTGAGAGGGCATAAATTCAAATTGAGGAAAGACAGATGTAGGATAGACGTGCGGAAATTTGCCTTTAGCCAGTGGATGGTTGGTTGGTGGAACAGACTTCCAGCCCTTGTCGTGGAAGTTGATAGCCTAAATAAGTTTAAGGCTCAGCTGGACGGATATTTTGAACGAACAGAGGGGTGAAGTGGAAGTGGTTTTGTTTTTTTTTTTTTGGCTGATGCTGCATAAGCTTGCTTTCTTGCATCAAATGCCTCTATTAATGCTAATGCTAATGTCTTCTCCCCCTCAACCAACCCTTTATAACTAGCAGCAATTTGCCTCCAATGCCACACTGCTCCAATTTGTGCAGTAGTCATCCATGTGCAACAGTATTAAAAGCCTTTCTAAGATCCAAATATATGATATCAAAATTTTTCTTTGCATGCAGTTCCTTTATGACTACGTCATAATATCCAAATTGGTCAGACAAGACCTCCGCTTAACTGGAGTCTTGTCTAGATGATCCCGCAATGCTTCTTTAACCAGTGCCTCCATTAATTTCCCTGGAACAGAAGTTCCAGTTATTTTTTAATTAACAGTTATGTAATTAACTGTGTCTCCCTTTGATCCTCCTTTGTGGATTTGGGTCAAATTTGCACATTTAAAGTCCATGGGTTCATAAAAACATCACGTACTCCTTTTGGCTGACCCCTATCTATAGCGTTTTTTTTTTTTTTAGGTCCTAGCCACTGAAATCTCATGAAATTAGTTGGCAGGTCCTGCCAGAGTAAATAACTATAATACTGGTGTACCTGGTCTGCTTCCACGTGGCAGACTGTGGATAACATTGGGACCCTTTACGGCCCCAGTGGCTAAATGACCAGAGGAAGAACGGTACATGACACTACACAAGTACAAAATCCGTATACCTTTAAACCTCTGGCATTGACAGTGTTCTATTTCACCCCCACAATGTATACTACGCGGAGATGGGGAAACCCATGGTGCCATTTGACAGTAAACAGGCACTCTACATTCTACACTACCTCGAATAAGTAACACTTCACCAATGGAGAAGACTACTGCTACTTATTCTCGGCAGATACCACCACCCAGACTGCACCAATTCGAAGCGTATTGCATTCTCATTATGGGTGTTGCAATAATGACAACCCAGTTATGAAGTATAACTCCACAATATGAGAAATGCCTGATGGTGTGCAGTAGTCAGTTCCGGCCCGCCCATTAGGCGAACCTAGGCGGTCGCCTAGGGCACAAAGGTCCTAGGGGTGCATTCCAGCAAAATGTACTTTTTTTTAGTTGTTAAAAACATTATTATTTCAATTAAATAAGGTAATAATTATTTCTAGCAAGCAGATAAATATTATAGATGAATGCACAGACAGATGAATGGGTGGGAATAAAAAAAATCAAATTACTATATTAGGATTACCCGTAATTTCTTACATCAACCCCTATTTGTGTCTGCAAATTGCATATGTTCTAGGGTAGATTTGCATATTTGCTGGACGAAAAAGCCCCAGTTTCTGAGGAAAAAACCTTGCTATCTACGCCGTAGACCGACTAACTCAGACACGGAGTGTAAAAAGCCCACTAAAGTTCCTCGCGTCGTCAACAGAGTTCGAACCCGGGCCTTTTCTACCTGGTGTGGGGAGGACGGTGACGATACCAGTGTGCTACTGAGAAGACAATGGGTGGGAATAGCTAAGCAGGTTGATGGATAGATAGGAGGATAATGGTACAAAATACCACTGGGGGAGGGTACATTTTATATCTCGCCCAGGGCGCATGAAACCCTTGCGCCAGCTCTGGCAGTAGTATAAACTATCAAGTATTTTAGGGCAAGAGCCTCATGCCACATGGTAGAAGGACTAACATATAGTGCAATAGCATTAGTTTAATTCGTAGCCATCTACCAAATTAGTTAAATTGACATTTTTTAAATTATATATCATATTTTGAATACCTTCACAACAAGTTTCCGTGGTATTTTACTACTTCGAATAAGTAACACTTCACCAGTGCAAAAGATTACTGTTCTTATTCTCAGCAGATACCACCACCCAGATGACACTGTTTGAAAAATGGTATGGAATAATACATTGCGTTAACCACATACTAGCCATATTAAACTTAGGAAAGCATAAAGGTGTAGGAAAGTGACAGTAGGAGAGGAAGAAGAAATTCCATTGAAAGAGGAAAACAACAGTTACTCCTTACACTCACTCACTGAACTAAGCCACTCATAAATCCCACGAATGGCAACACTTCCCCTTTAAGGAAGACTGTTGTTACCTATTTGCATTAACGAGGGTCCCATCAGGTTCCTACAGACTTCGCAGTTTCGAATCTTATTGGCTTCTCATCGGTAGGTGGGCAGGTACCCTTGTGTTGCAATAGTGGCTGCGTGAGTAGCACAATGGTATCATCACCGCCCTCCCCACACCAGATGGAAAAGGCCTGAGGTCCAATCCCGTGGATGACGCGAGGAACTTTAATGGGCTTTTTCATTGCGTGGCTGAGTTAGTTAGTCAGTCTCACGCGTAGATAGCAAGGTTTCCCCCCAGAAACTGGGGTTTTTCGTTTAACCCCGGGGGCTCACATCTGGTGAGTATGGGCTTGGCAAACCCAGGGTCCTGAGCTGGATATCATCATTCTTCTCTTTCTTGGTGATTCCTTTCTACTTCTCTCTCTCTCTCTCTCTCTCTCTCTCTCTCTCTCTCTCTCTCTCTCTCTCTCTCAGGGGGTACTTGGGAATTTTTTTTTTTTTTTTTTTGGCTGGTGCAGCATAAGCCTCAGGCTTCCTTGTACCATATGGCCATTAATAATAATAATAATAATAATAATAATAAAAAAACAAGCAAATCGACCAGAGAACCCACGCAATTCACAGACACAATACACATGGTGTCTTGTGTAATAATTGATTGGGTGACCCTAATATAATAGTTTGAGTTCACCACTTTCCACTGTTACCTTCCATGCTGTGTTGCCAACATAGAAGGTAACGGTGAACACGACCTGAACGTTTGAGATGTTGCAGCTTTGCATTGTTGCATGAAGATGCAAGGTTGCATATGGTAGATACAACAAAAAGTACCTTTACTGATTTGCAATGGGACACTCTTGATCATTTTCCCTTTAGTCTGATGACCCCTCTGAAGATTTATGTTTGTTTGGTCCACTAAAACAACAGCTTGTGATATATATTTTTCTGACAATGCTTAAGTTGAAAATGATGCAGATCCCAGGTAAAAACAGCAACTATCCTCTTTTTATTCAATGGAATTCCATAACAGAGCAAGAGAAGAAAAATAAAATGTTTTTTGGTTTTTTTTTGTTATTAAGTTGAAAAAGAAATGATGTATCGAGGTCAGTTTCCTGCTTGCTTCTTATTCGTGTTTTTTTTATCTTACTTTATGATTTACTAATTCTCTTTTTGAAGGCATGTTTCGATTACGTGTTTATTTTTTTAACTGATCGATGTTTCACTGCAAGAAAAACTAAAAATTTCAAATCTATTTTGAGTGGACAGTTCATTAGAGATATCTACCAAATACCTAGTAGATTCTCCTTTTACCCTCAGAACAGCCAGGATTAGTAATGGCACAGACTCCATGAGGAGTCTAAAGCATGCCACAGAGATGTTGGTCCATGTTAACTCAAGCGTTATTCAAATTGGATGGTTGTGGATTGCCATGGGTTGACTGAGATAAGTAATGGGGGGGGGGAGCACCAGCACAGCAAGTTGAATGCAGTCTCACGATCATAACATGGCGCATTATCCTGATGGAAGAGCCCATTAGTAGATGGATACACTGTAACTATGAAGGGATGCACATGTTTGAAACAAATTGCAGATAAGATGAGGCATCATTGGAATCAAGGCGCCGAATGTGCAGCATACGGAAGTTGTATAAAGGGAACTCGTAGAAAACACTAGATACCGAAAAAATATATATATATAACATAACTGTTTTGGGATATAACTTAAGGATTTAATTTTTGTTTTGAATTTTATTGAATTAAATCGGAATCATGACTCTGACCAGAGCAGCAAAGCAAAAGGCTCAAGCTAATGGGAGTGCTGTGGTTCAGGGGAGAACTGAGGGGGGCAGTTGCCCTCTGAATCACAGTCTTTTAAAATGCACTGTTTGCTTGATGTTTGCGGAGCAGTCGGTTACGGGACATGATACTGCCAAGGGGGATGTCTTTGTGTGTGCATGATGTAAGGAGTGCAAGGAAAACAGGCGACAACTCAGCGTTGTTATGGGCCTTTATGAGAGCTTGAAGGACAGGGTGGATGCCCTCGAAGGAAATAAATTGAGGGGCCCATCAAGCTCTCAGCTGCCCACATCAACGCCAGAGCTTGCACGTGGTCATCAGGCAACACAGAGGCAGCCCCCTAGGCAGAATGCGCTGGTCCCACAGGAACTAGTAGTTGCTGGTGACTCTATTGTCAGGGAAACGGGGAACATGCTTTGTAAAAAGGATAGGTGGAATAGGACCAGGGTATGTCTGCCAGGGGCAAAGGTTGATGACGTTGTAGAGCGGATATCATCTTTTAAGGGCACAAAAGGTGATATAGTTGTACACGTTGGCACTAATGATATTAAGAGTAGGAGACCGGCGGAATTACTTAGCAAGTACAGGTCACTGTTGAAAAAAAGCCGTGAATTAAGGTTGAACTTGAAAGTGTCTGCAATTCTGCCCAGACACGATAGGAGGGAGTATATGATGAGAGCCTTGTCGATCAATTCGGCCCTGGAGGGATTGTGCAAGGCTCAAGGGGTAGAATTTTTTTCAGCCTGGACTGTACTTGTTAACAGGAGAGATTGCTTCTACAGGGATGGGATACACTTAAATAGAAAGGGTGCAAGAATTTTTGCTGATGCTGTCGAGGCAGTGTTAGGTGGGTCGGAAAACTGCTAGTTGGGGGGGATACAAGGATTAATAGATTAACAGTAGCCGCTGGCAGAGGTGGAAGTGATTCTTGCACTGCTTCTATTGAAATGAGCAGAAGCCTGGAAAACAAGATGCAGGATATTTCAGAGACTGCTGGTAGTCATTGCGGTAGAAGTAAACACATGGGTTGTGTTAGGATAGCTAAGAATAGAAACAGGTGTATGTATACCTGCGTGTACACCAATGCTAGGAGTTTGGTAAATAAATTTGATGAATTTGAGGTATTGCTCAAAACATCAAAGGCAGATATTGTTTGGATATCAGAGACGTGGTGTCACACAGATATAAGTAATGCGGAACTGGAATTTGGGGAATACAATGTGTATAGAAAGGATAGACAGGACAGGAGGGGAGGAGGGGTTATGCTATTAATCAAGAAACACATAAAGTCCAAGGAAGTGAAGCCAGTCGACATCGATGGACAGGGCAGTGTCGAGTCAGTCTGGTGTGACATAAGCATAGGGAAATCAAAATTGAGAGTAGGAGTGTGCAATAGGCCTAATGACTCTGATGAGTATAATAAGATATTGTAATGAGAAATAGAGTGAGCCAGTAAATCAGAGAGTCTTATAATGGGGGATTTTAATTTCCCAGATATTGACTGGAATTTGTGGATTGGTCACTCGCACACTAGCAAGGCTTTTGTGGATTTATTGGATGATTGTTTTCTACATCAGCATGTTCGTGAGGCAACAAGAGGGAGTAATACTCTTGATTTGATTATCAGCAGTGATTCTTCATGCATTAAGAATCTGCAGATAAATGAACCATTAGGTGGCAGTGGTCACAGTGTGTTGAAGTGGGATTTACTCAAGGAGGTAACTACCATCAGAGGTAAAGGGAAGGGTTTTTGTTTTCGTAAAGGCGACTATGATGGTCTGAGACAGTATTTAAATTCTATACAGTGGGACCAACTGATGATGTTACCAACAGCAAACTCAAAATGGGAAGCATTCAAGGAACTAATCTTGGAGGCTACCAGGCTTTACATACCAACTAAGAAATATTGTTCAAGGTTTAGGCCTAAATGGTTGTCAGATGAATTAATGAAACATGTGGCAGAGAAGAAAAATGCATGGGATACATAAATGGGTGACATGGAAGCCTATGATAGATATAAGTTGGTCTGTAACCAAGTCACAAAGGAGATTACGCAGGCAAAGGAAGACTACGAAAAATCCTTGGCAAAGGATGCAAAGAAAAACAGAAAAGAGTTCTTTACATATTTGAACTCGAGAAGGAAAGGGATGAATCAGATTGGTCCACTGGATATTGATGGTTCAACAGTTGAGGATCCTGCTCAGGTGGCTAACAATCTAAACGAGTATTTTGCATCTACATTCACGCATGAGGAGTTATTCAGGAAGGAGAATGATGTAGGTAAAGTAAACATTGGCAGTGAGCTGGATGATTTTGTAATAACTGAGAGGAAAGTGGAGGAGAGAGAGATTGTTGAGGATAAACATAAAAAAGGCACCTGGGGTGGATGGGATCTATCCAGTTATATTAAAGGAGGCAGCAAAGGAAGTATGCAAACCCCTAGCCATAATTATGAGAGCTTCTTTGGACTCAGGGGAGGTACCCATAGACTGGAGATGTGCAAATGTAACCCCAATTCACAAAGGAGGATCAAAGGCTGACACAAGTAATTATAGACCTGTTAGTTTAACTTCTGTTCTAGGTAAATTAATGGAGGCACTGGTTAAAGAAGCACTGCAGGATCATCTAGACAAGAATTCAGTTATAGCTCAGACGCAGCATGGTTTTGTTAAGGGCAGGTCTTGCCTGACCAATTTGATTGGATACTATGATGTAGTCACAAAAGAACTGGATGCAGGGAATAACTTTGATATTATATACTTGGATCTTAGAAAGGCTTTTGGTACTGTTGCACATGGAAGACTGCTGCACAAATTGGAGCAGTGTGGCATTGGAGGCAAATTGCTGCTATGGATAAGGGGTTGGTTGAGTGGCAGAAGACAGAGAGTGGTAATCAATGGACACTGCTCAACGTGGACTAATGTTATTAGTGGAGTTCCTCAAGGTTCAGTGATGGGTCCGTTGTTGTTTTCGGTGTTTATAAATGATATTGATGATGGAATATCAAGTTTAATGTCCAAGTTTGCAGATGATACAAAGGTTGGCAGGGTCGTTAAGGACACTACTGACGCTATGCTGCTGCAACAGGATCTGGAAAGGTTGAACAGATGGGCTGAGAGGTGGCAAATGAAGTTTAACATTGACAAATGTAAAGTACTACATATGGGAAACAGTAACCCCAGATCAACGTATCAACTCTGTGGTACTACGCTGACAGTGGTAGAGAATGAAAAGGACCTGGGGGTAATTGTGCAGGCAGATATGAATTTCTCTGAGCAGTGCAGACGAGCTGCAAGAGTAGCTCATGGTGTCTTGTCAATGATATACAGGAATTTTTCTAGCAGGGATAAGGAGGTGATTATTCCCTTGTATAAGGCAATGGTTAGGCCACATCTTGAGTACTGTATACAGGTCTGGAGGCCTCATTTCAAGAAGGATGTAGAACTGCTGGAACGGGTACAGAGAACAAGATTAGTGAATGGAACAAAGGGTTGCTCTTACGAAGAAAGGCTTAAGTTTTGCAAATTACAGTGTCTGGAGACTAGGCACCGGCGAGGTGATCTGATAGAGGTGTATAAGGGTTTGAATGGTTTGAGCATGCTCAATACCAATGGGATTCTTCATCTTGCTCAGAATAATCACCTGAGAGGGCATAAATTCAAATTGAGGAAGGACGGATGTCGGATAGATGTGCGGAAATTTGCCTTTGGCCAGCGGGTGTTTGGTTGGTGGAACCGACTTCCATCACTTGTTGTAGAAGTTGATAGCCTAAACAAATTTAAAGCTCAACTGGACAGGTATTTCGAACGAACAGATGGGTGAAATGGGAGTGGGGGTTTTTTTTTTTTTTGGCTGATGCTGAATAAGCTTGCTTTCTTGCATCATATGCCTCTACTAATGCTAATACTAAAACACTCAACATATCATTAATACATCTACCACCGCCTGCATTGTTGACGCCGGCAGGATGGGTCCATAGACTCATTTTGTTGTTGTCGACATATGCTGGTCTTCCCATCAGCCTTACTAGCAGAGACCTAGACTCGTCAGACTAGGCAACGATTTGAAAATCCTCCATTGTCCAGCGTTGTTGTTCCTGAATTCTCCACTCCCCATAACCATATACTGCTCTTTTTTTATTGTTGTTGCCGTCTTTTTTTTTTTTACAGGAGTGTAACCCGTCTCAGTCGTCAACTACGATACCATGCCCCTGACAAGGAAGAAATAGTTGTGTGCCCTGAAAACCCCGGGGACTCACATCTAGTGAGTATGGGCTTGGCAAACCCAGGGTCCTGAGCTGGATATCATCATTCTTCTCTTTCTTGGTGATTCCTTTCTACTTCTCTCTCTCTCTCTCAGGGGGTAACTTGGGAATTTTTTTTTTTTTGGCTGGTGCAGCATAAGCCTCAGGCTTCCTTGTGCCATATGGCCATTAATAATAATAATAATAATAATAATAATAAAAAATGTCTCTTTGATTACTACTGTTGTGCGGGCTTGTTATTTAACTGATCGGTAGCCGTACTTTTGTCCTGTAAAAGTTTTGTTACCCTCTGTTGTCCTCTCCCGTCAACGAGCTGATTCTGGCCATCCAGATTACCCTTTGTTGGATATCATTAGCATTAGTACAGGCATTTGATGCAAGAAAGCAAGCTTATGAAACATCAGCCAAAAAAAAAAAAACACTTCCACTTCACCCCTCTGTTAATTCGAAATATCTGTCCAGCTGAGCCTTAAACTTATTTAGGCTATCACCTTCCACGACAAGGGATGGAAGTCTGTTCCACCAACCAGCCACCTGCTGGCTAAAGGCAAATTTCTGCACGTCTATCCTACATCTGTCTTTCCTCAATTTGAATTTATGCCCTCTCAGGTGATTATTCTGAGCAAGAGGAAGAATCCCATCAACATTGAGCATGCTCAAACCATTCAAGGCTTTAAACACCTCTATCAGATCACCTCGCTGGTGAAGAGTCTCTAGACACTGTAATTTGCAAAACGTAAGCCTTTCTTCGTAAGAGCACCCCTTTGTTCCATTCACTAATCTTGTTGCCCTTCTCTGTACTCGTTCCAGCAGCTCTACATCCTTCTTGAAATGAGGCCTATAGACCTGTATACAGTACTCTAGGTGTGGCCTCACCATTGCCTTATACAAGGGAATAATCACCTCCTTATCACTGCTAGAAAAATTCCTATATATTATTGACAATACACCATGAGCTACTCTTTCAGCCCATCTGCACTGCTCAGAGAACTTCATATCTGCCTGCACAACATAACCACCACCAGGTCCCTTTCATTCTCAACCACTGTCGTTGTAGTACCACAGATTTGATACGTTGCTCTGGGGTTGCTGTTTCCCATATGTAATGCTTTATATTTGTCAATGTTAAACTTCATTTGCCACCTCTCAGCCCATCTGCTCAACCTTTCCAGATCCTGTTGCAGCAGCACAGTGTCAGTAGTTTCCTTGCCAATCCTGCCAACCTTCATATCGTCTGCAAACTTGGACATTAAGCTTGATATACCATCATCATTATCATTTATAAATACAGAAAACAATAATGAACCCAACATTGAACCCTGAGGGACTCCACTAATAACATTAGTCAATGGTGAGCAGTGTCCATTGATTACCACTCTCTGTCTTCTCCCCTTCAACCACACCTTTATCCATAGCAGCATTTTGTCTCCAATGCCACACTGCTCCAATTTGTGCAGCAGCCTTCCATGTGCAACAGTATCAAAAGCCATTCTAAGATCCAAGTATATAATATCAAAGTTATCCCCTGCATCCAGTTCTTTTGTGACTGCATCATAGTATCCAATCAAATTGGTCAGGCAAGACTTCCCCTTAACAAAACCATGCTGTGTCCGAGCTATAGCTGAAGTCTTGTCTAAATGATCCTGTAGTGCTTCTTTAACCAGTGCCTCCATTAATTTTCCTGGAACAGAAGTTAAACTCACAGGTCTATAATTACTTGTGTCAGCCTTTGATCCTCCTTTGTGAATTGGGGTCACATTTGCACATCTCCAGTCTGTGGGTACCTCCCCCTGAGTCCAAGGAAGCTCTCATAATTATGGCTAACGGTTTGCTTACTTCCTTTGCTGCCTCCTTTAATATAACTGGATAGATCCCATTCACCCCAGGTGCCTTTCTTGTGTTTATTTTCAACAATTTCTGCTCCATTTTACTTTCAGTTATTACAAGATTATCTAGTTTACTGCCAGAGTTGAATACACCTCTGGCATTCCCCTAACTCCTCATGTGTGAATGTCGATGCAAAATATTCATTTTGTTTGTTAGCTACCTGAGCAGGATCATCAACAGTTGACCCATCGATATCAAGTGGACCAATCTGATTCATCCCCTTCCTTCTAGAGTTTACATAAGTAAAGAACTCTTTGCTGTTTTTCTTTGCATCCCTTGCCAAAGATTTCTCGTAATCTGCCCTCGCCTGCCTAACCTCCTTTGTAACTTGGTTACAGATCAACTTGTATCTATCATAGGCTTCTGTGTCACGTGTCAATTTGTATGTATCCCATGCATTTTTTTTCTCTGCCATATGTCTCATTAGTTAATTTGACATCCACTTAGGCCTAAACCTTGAACAATATTTCTTAGTTGGTATGTAAAGCCTAGTAGCTTCCAAGATAAGTTCTGTGAATGCTTCCCATTTTGAGTTTGCTGTTGGTAACGTCATCAGTTGGTCCCACTGTATAGAATTTAAATACTGTCTCAGTCTATCGTAGTCGCCTTTACGAAAGCAATAACCCTTCCCTTTACCCCTAATGGTAGTTACCTCTTTGAGGAAATCCCACATCAGCACACTCTGATCATTGCCACCTAGTGGTTCATTTGTGCAGATTCTTAATGCATGAAGAATCACTACTGATAATCAATTCAAGAGTTACTCCCTCTAGTTGCCTCCCGAACATGCTGATGTAGAAAACAATCATCATCCAATCAAAACACAAAAGCCTTGCTAGTGTGTGAGAGTGACCAGCCCCCAAATTCAAGTCAATATCTGGGAAATTAAAATCTCCCATTATAAGAATCTCTGATTTACTGGCGCACTCTATTTCCCTGTGCAGTTTCTTATTATACTCATCAGAGTCATTAGGCCTATAGCACACTCCTACTCTCAATTTTGATCTCCCAATGCTTATGTCACACCAAACTGACTCGACACTGCACTGTCCAGCGATGTCGACTGGCTTCACTTCCTTAGATTTTATGTGTTTCTTAACTAATAGCATAACCCCTCCTCCCTTCCTATCCTTTCTGTAGATGTTGTTCTCCCCAAATTCCAGTTCTGCATTCCTTATATCTGTGTGACATGTCTCTGATATCCCAACAATATCTGCCTTTGATGTTTTGAGCAATACCTCAAATTCATCAAATTTATTTACTAAACTCCTAGCTTTGGTGTACACGCAAGTATACATGCACTTGTTCCTATTCTTAGCTAGCCTAACACAACCCATGTGTTTACTTGTACCGCAATGACTCCCAGCAGTCTCTGAAATATCCAGCATAAAGCAGTGCAAGAATCTCTTTCACCTCTGCCAGTGGCTACTGTTAATCTATTAGTCTTTGTCTCCCCCCAAGCTAGCAGTTTTCCGACCCACCTAACACCACATCAATAGCATCAGCAAATATTCTTGCACCCTTTCTATTTAAGTGTATCCCATCCCTGTAGAAGCAGTCTCTCCTGTTAACAAGTACAGTCGAGGCTGAAAAAAATTCTACCTCTTGAGCCTTGCACAGTCTGGGGTCGAATTGATCGACAAGGCTCTCATCATATACTCCCTCCTATTGTGTCTGGGCAGAATTGCACACTTTCAAATTCGATCCTAACTCACGGCTTTTTTTCAGCATTGTCTTGTACTTGTTAAGTAATTCTGCCGGTCTCCTACTCTTGATATCATTAGTGCCAACGTGTACAACTTTATCACCTTTTGTGCCCTTAAAAGATATCCACTCTACGTCATCAACCTTTGCCCCTGGCAGACATACCCTGGTCCTGTTCCACCTATCCTTTTTACAAAGCATGTTCCCCGTTTCCCTGACAATAGTCACCAATTATTGATAATTTAATTATTGAACTCATATCGATTCTTCCGAAACACTGTTCTATGTGAAAACTCCAGCAGTATTGAAATTTCGGAGATACATAGCGGCATATCTGCCGCTGACTACCATACCGCATTCAGAGTCAATTAAATTTTTAGTTTTTCCAGTTATCACACTAATGGCATACATACAAAATTCATATATACAGTGGCGGACAAAAAAAATACTGCATCACTTGTGAATTTTGCAAATAATGCGTTGTGCAAAATGCATTTGTTAGATGGGATATATATCTTGGTGAATGAAATCCAAAAAGGCTCACCTGATATACCTAATTGCCATAAATATCTTCCCAAAGGGTAAAATCCATAATTAATGGAAATATGAGAAATCATGCAAATGGCAATCATGACAACCAAACATACATTTTATTGCATTTACGTGTACAAACCGAAATGACTAAAACTATGTTTTAGCTCAAGTAAGTCGCTTCTTCCTCATTTGTTTGGTCAACAAAGGCTTTTCCTTGGCGATCACATAGCGCAACTTTGAGTTTCACCAAACGTTTCCATTGAATTTGTTCACTGATGGATAACATAAGCCAGAATATCACCAGTGGATCGACACAGACAGAATCCATACGTAAAATTTATACGTTTCCCTATTAGTAGGTGTTCCATCTTTGGAACACCTACTAATAGGGAAACGTTGACAAATGAAAGGAATCTCTGAATTCTTTTATTTTATTATGATTTATATTGCATTTTAGCATCTAAGGGCATAGCATATTACACCATATGTATTGTCTGTAAAAGTGTTTCTTCACAGGTCAAATTGCAGTAATAGTAGCAGTATTTTAGGTTTTTTGGCACAAGGCCTCTTCTGCCATATTGTGCCTGTTCATGATTTAGTTACTACTAATTTCCCGTTATTATGATTAGATATAATAATACAAATTTATGCATTTTAAATACTGAAACAGTTCTTCCAAAATTTGCTTTATTAATGAGAATAGGCGATGAGGTTAAAGGTTCCTGTAAGTTGGATAGGAAGCTAAAGCTGGATTTTCAGACAGCTGAAAAAGTTCGGGACATTCACGGAGAATGTTTTATTGTTAGGTGTGACTGGCAAAAGAAACACTGAGGAGAATTCTCTCACAGAAGCAAATACAGATGAGTTGGATGTGAATGACTGATGCAAAGCCTTGCCAGAATTACTTCTTGTTGTCTGCTTCTGCTGAAACTAGATGACCACTGTTGTGCCTCTTTTTTAATCTGCAACAGTGGTCATTTTTTATTAACAACCCTGCTGACCTTCGTATTTTCTGCAAACTTGAACATTAAGCCTGAGATACCATCATCAATATCATTAATAAATACAGAAACCAACACTGAACCCTGGGGGAATTCACTAATAACATTAGTCCACGAAGAGCAGTGCCCATTGATTATCACTCTGTCTCCTCCACTTAACCATCCCTTTATCCATAGCAGAAATTTGCCTCCCATGCCACACCACTACAATTTGTGCAGTAGTCTTCCATGTGCAACAGAATCAAAAGCCTTTCTAAGATCCAAATATATATGAAAATTATTCTTTGCATCCAGTGCCTTTGTGACCACATCATAGTATCCAATCAAATTGGTCAGACAGGACTTCCCCTTAACAAATCCATGCTGTGTCCAAGCTATAACTGAAGTCTTGTTTCTTTGGGGTCGGGGGTAGTTCAGACTTCCAATTTGTTTGGATTTTCTGGAGACTTAAAAAAAAAAAAAAAAAGCTTAGTAAGTTTAGAAATGAAAATCGTTTGGATTACTGACATTTTGAATTATTTATGTTCGGATTTTTAATGCTCTATTGTAATTCCTTTCAAGGCAGTAGGAAATAAACATCCTTTCCACTGAGTTACCTTGACAACTGAATTAATTTGTGTGTAGGATAAATTAATTAGTATGAACCACAGCTGTAATGCTCAATATGTTCTACGTTGATATATCAATATTTGTAAAATAATAAGAGAAGTTTACCTCAATATAGTATGTAGAACACTTCCGTATGATACTCTCCAGAAATTAAAACGAAAAAATTGAAAAACATACATTAGAGTAACAAATAATTTAAAAAATTTTTAAAATAATAAATAATAAATTTAAAAAATAATTATTTAAAAATTTTTTAAAATTATTTTAAAATTATTAATGTCAGTTTTTCGATTTTTTCGTTTTAATTTCTGGAGAGTATCATACGGAAGTGTTCTACGTACTATATTGAGGTAAACTTCTCTTATCATTTTACAAATAGGATAAATTAATGTAATTAAAAGTGAAACAAACACATGTGAAATGAAGTGTTTTATTGCAAAATAACACTCTCTTGACACTATTTACAAGATACAATTAACTCCTGGAACTAATTAAACATGGAAATCCACAAGGGTAATGTTCTACACTCCACACAAACAATATATCTATGTATATACGTAGATATAAATAAACACATCTAAGACACTAAAGTACATTAAAAACCATACTACACACTGAAAATAAAAGCATAACAATCTGAGCAATCTGTTAGCTGTACAGGACAATTATTTTCGGAAGTAATGTATTTCATGCTCTTGTTTGTAACTTTAGAATAGACTTAAATAGTGTCAAAGATTTTATGGCAAATATAATATTCAATTAAATAAATATATTATGTCAGAAATATATCAAATACCATTAAAGGAAAATAAATGCAATCTTTTAATGCTATTTTTGGATTGTTGCATAATAAATTTCCTCCATTTTCTGGAGGTAATTAATAGATAGAAATATGTCTCAAACATCATAATTGTAATAATAAGCTTATTAAAATAGCTGTCAGAGGAAAAAATGTAGCGAATATGTGGTTAGGCAGCTAAGGCCATGAGGTACATTGTAAATTGTATGAAACTAAAATGAAAGTTCCTCCTATCTGAAGAGGAAGAGGAATTCAACCTAGGCCCTCTATATGCAATTAAATATCAGTAAATAGTTTAAAATCTTATTGTATTACATTCCATTTTCCCTGAATTCCATTACTTACAGTAAGAAAATAATTCTGTCTGAGAGGTTCTGAACCAAATCTAGACTGAATTACTTGGGACGGTGATCAAGATGATGAAATTTCTTCAGTAACAACTGATTAATTTAACTTTATGTTGAAATGCCAATTACTTAAACTATTGTTAACTCTTTAATGACGAGTGCAATAAATTCATAAAATATGCGAAAATGGCCCTAAAGTTTAAATTTTTAATCAATATTTGGTGATATCAGCTAACTGTAATGGTTGAATCATTGTGTATAGATAACATTATCTATACACAATGATTTAACATTATCTATATAGTTATGGATCAGAACAAGGTTGTTGTTCTGATCCATAACTGTCACAAGTTCTGCCATTTTATCCAATTTCCATAAGTTTATTTTTGTTATCTAAGCAAATACACATCAAGGAAAGGATATACAATAATGTGCTTTTCAATAAAAAAACCCCTTATAAATAGGTTGCACTGTTTTTAACACTAGACAACCCAAGATGATTAAAATTTGGCATTTCATTCTAATTTTAAAAAAAAATGATGCCATATATGTGAAAGGCATTATGTGGAAATTATTGATTAAATTTCAAAAGTTAGAAAACACAGACTGCATACAGACCTCAGTTTACAACCTGTCTCAGAAGAATCCAGTTGCCTCTGCAGTAAACAACCAGAGAATAGAATCTCGGAGAGGACATTAAATGACATCAATTTTGTTTTGTTAACTAAACATGCCTCTGTGTAGGAAATTCTTTTTTCTGTTTTTGGGTAATGATCAATAAAATATTTTGCAAATGTGTATGGAGTCTGTTTTACCTTTTTAAATTTATCCAATTTCTTAAATTAATATAATAATTTGATAGCACCATTGTGTAGAAGGGCAAAAATGTGAATTCCAATTGAGCACATCAGGTATTTTTAATGGAGATTCCAAACACAAAAGGTTAATGAACCATAGATTCATTAACCTTTGGTGTTTGAAATTTCCAATAAAATTACTGTAGAAATTATAACAAACAGAAAAATTAAAAATTGTCAAAAAATTTGAGTATTACTAAAAAGGAACCGTAGTGAAACAAATATGTATTTTATAATACATACTGACTGCAGTAGGTACTCGGAAAATAGATCCATCCTTGCATGCATATATACCCAAAAGAAAAGTGAACTAATTTATCAAATTAGTTCACTATCTTTCATATGTTTTCAATATATGATGCCTTGGGAGGAGAAGAAATGGGACAGTTTCTCAGGAAAAATACCCATTGGAAGCAAAACCTAATAATAAACAACCTTTTGGTGTGGGGGGTCTAAATACAGTTTTGTAATCAATCTTGTAAAATCTGTACCGGGGTCCATAAATTGATGGTTAGGCTCTGTCTAGATATAATCATATGTCACTATAAGGTCTTATAACAAAAATGAAAATTGTATAGTAACAAACTGGAAACACCTATACTGCTAAAGACTATTGACATATTTCATTGAGTACTTTAGAATGGAAAGGTGAGTAATCAAATCTATATTTTGGAAAAATAAATCAATTATATTAGTATTTTAATTGTTCAATTTACTTTTATATTAATAAAATAACCAACAAAGAAAATATTTCCAAAGGATGGATGTTTCTATCTAAATGTGTGTGTATGTGTGTGAGAGAGAGAGACTATATTATAAAATATTTGTTGCTGTTAACAATAAATGTCATTAAAACACACTTAAAATAGCTTTAATATTAGTTACTTATGGTAAAAAAATTACAGGATATTTTCCATCACTACAAGTCACAAACAAGAGCAATCAAAATTGTGAATTTTTGCAGTTGAAATTAAAAATATCAAAGTAGCAGCACAAAACACGTAATCGACTAGAAAATACTCCAGTACTTAATTTGGCAACATTATTTCCTGAAAATAAATTCTACTTCTTCTAGCTCCTTAAAATTAGTAATGGAAGGACTACATAAAATGAGGTAACAAAAATCCTTCACCCTTGCCTTGCTAAAATGCTCTGCCTTCTTCTGAAAGACAATTTTTCTTTTACTGAGTAAAATATAGTTCGTATTCCCTGAAAATGACTAGTTTTGTGTAATCAATAATTTTTAATATATTATTACGCAATTATCAGATCTAGATACTGCACAGCATCATTATAATTGAGTCAATGATTTCGAATTTAATGCAAAGTTTGTGTGTATGCAAGTATAATGTTTTATACTACCTGAAGGAGCATATTCTCTGAGGGATTCATTTTTTCTTAGCAAAAAAAGAGGAAAGATCCAGAGAAGAGATAGAAAATTAAAACTTTACAAAAAAATTGTTCTTTTTCTTAATTTTTTTTAAGGTGTCTAAATGAAGTCTGTGCAGACTTTAAAAAAATATTTGCTAGTTTCAACTTGAAAAGAATATCTAAGGCAATTATTCAAAAAAAAAGTATAATTTTTTCTTTCAGTGTACACAGCTATTTCAAAATGGCCTGCATAAGATTGCATCATTCTGCTGATTCATGCTCACCCCATACAGCAATGGCTTTGTAACGAGCATGAATGGCATTGTTTACAGTTTATGAACAAAATATTGCATATCAGTAAGGTAAAGAAAGCCAATGTGAGAACCACTGCAAACTTCAGGAAACTAACCAAGAAGAAGTCAATAATGATGTATTGATTAGTTTCTTCTCCTTATTAAAAGCAGATTATTGGAGTTCATGAGTGTTTTCTCAGGTGTGAAATTCACTTACGGGTACATCCTCCAGACTGCCGAGTGTTAAGGTGTTTATCCCCCCCCCTTCTTGCTGTTTTAAAATATAAAAAAAAAAACTTCTACTGCCACTACAGATAACATGCGGTCTGTTTACTGAGAATTCAGGAAGAAACTGCGGTACTGGGAAACGAGTTTGCTCGGTACGTTTCTCGAAGTTCAAAGTTTCCTATGGTTCTAGTGTTGGCTTTCTTTACCTTTACTGGTAAAATATATTTTTTTTCATGTGTTTGCACTTGTGGTAGTTATTAGAGCACCTTCAAATAAGGCAGCATATACATTATTCATAGACAATTTTGACAGCCTTCTTCAATTAATTCACAATTTCAGCAATGGGATATAGTACCCCAGTCCTTCAAGTAATATAATATGAATTGCATATGTACTTTCTTAGCAACAAATATATATGAACACACAGCAGAAATTACTTGTATTTTTTCTGGTTTACAAGAAAAAATACAAGTAATACAAGTAAAATACAAGCATTCTAAAAATAAAGATAGGATCTTTAATACTATAAAGAGATTTTGCCATTTAATTTCATTATTTAAATTTCTTAAAACTTGAAATTCTGCATATGCAAAAAAAAAAAAAAAACAGAGGAAAGAAGAATGAAAATTTTCGTTTATCAACAGGGCCAATTGAAAAAGTATATTCAAGTAAACAAACAATAGCAAAAAAGGTTTGAGGGCAGGAAAAGAATTATTTTAACTTCAGAATGGTTGCATAGTAACTAAAGGACTTTTTTGTTATTTTTTATGGCAGATCACGTTCTGAAAATATATACCTTTACCTACGGTTATCTCTAAATAATGTAGATTTTCTGTTTTCGTTTCAATTTACTACTGATTGCAAGAGATTATTTGTTCATTTCAGTCTGATATGTTCCACACGAACATCCTGACAATTCGACTTCCTTTTGTAATTATCTCCAACTCACCCTCACCCTAATATTAGATGAATAATCATAATATGGAACATGTCTTTTGGCTGTACAAATGTGTATGCATTCAGATGGCAATTTTCTTGTTGTGCAGGCTGAAAAATCCAAATTAACTCATGGGGAAACTCTACTCCCTTCATCTGAGAATGGCTAACTACAGTCCTAATTGAAGAGGCTCAAAGAACTCCTTTAGTCACTGGTGGGAATTAATCCTAGACCTCTTCAAACAAGTGGCAATGATGATTAAGCTGCAATAGGGGACTGACTGTTGGAGTCTAGAGTCTAATAGATACTAATAAGTAAAAGTTCATTGATAGATAAGTAAAAGCAATGAACAAAGAAAGTTATTGTTGTTTTATGGTGCATCGGCACCTTGGGGCATATTATGCAGTATATTATATTGGTATAAGTGAGTGTTTGTGGGCCAAAAAACCCAGACTGGCTCAACGTGTAAGGCCTACTCTTTCCCTGAGATAGGCTAATCACAGCCCCATGAAGTCGTCCAGTCCCTGACTGGATTCAAATCTAGACCTTTCCAAACAAGTCTCAAGTGCCGAAACCACTATACATTCATAGAGAACAATAAGGGAAGAAATGCTGTATAATGGGTTCTCCCTATAATAGTCTCATGTTTTTTATTTTTTTGCAATTTTTCATGGCAAGTGATGGTGAAAATAAATTAGAAAAATAAGTAGGCCAAAAAATGAATATTGAAAAAATGAAACGAGAAATGGGATAAATTTTGTAAATCTTAAAAAAATGCAATTTTCAATTTAACAACAAAATGCTAAAAATTATATCTTGCACAGTGTTGTGTGTGTGGGGGAGGCTGTGTTTAATAGATGATGTGCAAGCAAATGAGTTTTTGAATGAAATAGAACATTGCAGAGCTAAACTAGACTTAGAATAAAGTCTAGTTTAGCTCTGCAATGCATGTCAGGTATTTTTAGATTAGTGCAGGGGTGAACCATGTCATGAGGCATTACAACACATTTATAAGTTAAGTGATTCTAAGACCAATTTACTTTTTGTGGGGATAAACAAAAAATCCACCTTTACCAGTGCAGGATTCAAACCTGAACATTTTCCAAAAGGATAATCAGTCACAAATTCACTAAGCATGCATGCATGCAAGCTTCTTGTTTAAAGTGCATTCAACATGCATAATATGGTCTTATTAACATTTATAACTTTAATGTATTATAGTACTAAACTGTTATGTCTTTAAATACAATTTAATACTAATATGAGTAAAGATTTGACTAGTTTCTGTAAGAAACCCATTAAAACAGCAAAAAACAGAATGAGTATTTTTATGAGAATAAAAACAAAGCTCTACTGAAGTGAAATGAAGTAAACTAGCATAAATGTTACAGCAACACAGCAAACAAACATTTCTTAACCTTTCACCATAATAACTCTGTAAGCAGAAAATAAAAGATGAAGAAATCATTAAAATAAAAATTATTCCATAAATATCAATTAAGAAACTTATGGAAAAAAGGAGTAAGGCTCTAACTGAAATGGCATGTAAGAGGATGATTTCTCAAGAGTAACTGCTCTGTTTTTTTCCCCTTGCTTAATATTGTTTCCTTTGACCAACATCCCAATTTTGGTGAAATATTCGTCCGTTCACTGTTCTCATCTAATTTAGAATGTTGCAACAGTTGCTTTTATAGTATTATAAAAGTTTGTGAATCTCTATTATGAATTTCTTCTGTGCTGTAAAATTAGATGGTATGATATGGCCACAGTCCTGGAATAATGGCCATATTATACTATGTAATTAAAATAAATACACTGCCAAGAAAAATGCACAGTCTAAACCACAGATTGACATTCATGACTAAAAAAATTATGATCCTTGAATGTCTGTTCACAAAAAAGTTCTTTATTCTTTCAGTTAATATGCATATTTAAAGCAATGGCTGAAAGATGGGAGAGGAATGAAGAGATACTGGAAAGATAACATTTTTGAGAATGCAATATTCAAAAGAAGAATTTATCATCAAATTATATATTTATAAAAACACTTGAAAGAAATGTGAACAGAAATTCTAAAAACCCATAAATCAAATGGCAATAAAGAAAAGTAACAAATTGACAAATGCAGTATTATTGAAATTGCATCTAAGTTTAAGAACATTTTTGGTATTGCTAATGCTATAGGCAGATTATTATCTCTCTATTTCTATCACATTAGTCATCCAGAGTTTATTGCTTGAACATACTAGATTTGTAATCAACTGTTTATCTCTGTGCTGCAAGTAGCATAATGCAAGGCATGGGCAAGGTAATAAGTTCTGGTTTAATGACAAGTTTGCATTCATTCACAACAGTTTTCTTTCTTTTTTGTTTTGGTTATGTTAACCAAAACCCAATATAAATTAAAAATGCTAAATTATACATTGCAATATAATGTTGTTCTCTGAAAGAACCTATGTTTGTGCAAATTTTCAATGGCTACAGAGGAACTTAAGTATCAGCTTAAGAAGATTTACAATATCGTGAATCACTGAAGTGAATTCAAAAAAAGTACAGACTTAGAACCAAAATTTAGAAATAAAAACTTACAATTCATTATATTACATAAGAAAAAACTGCTACTGTTTAAACTAGATCAGTTTTTACATTTCAGAGAGAGAGAGGAAAAAAGAAAAAAAAAAAAAAAAACAAGAGAGCGATAAAAACATTAAAACTATAGGTTACATATTATTAATAAACTACATATATTAATATTTTTGGTGACAAAAGGACCAAAATCAATAATATTCAAACCACAGGTAACTTTCAATCTCTATTTTTTCTTTTTTTCTATGGACTGCAAATTGTTGATGGTATAACAAAATTAATGGAAATAACTACAAAGTGGGGAAAAATGTGTCAATGCAAGTAACATGATTTGACAAGTCCTTAGCAACAATTATTAGACCTGCAATGGAAAAACAAACTTGCAAGTATAAAACTAACTAGTGCAACTAATTGGTCCACCTTTTTTCTTTGTACAAAGTGATACATATAGGAACAACTTAAACAATCCTATGCCATACAAAATGCTACAATACAAAGGATTAATAATAATAAAAAAAAATACATGGATACATATGTAAGTACATAAAGATGAGGAAGGAATACACTAAATGAAGTGTGACCAAGTCTCCCCTGATTAACTAGTGAGTCCAATATCTAAAATACCAACAGCATACTACATTTAGCTGAGCTGTTAGTATTATGGTGTGCGTAACATACACAGGAGACTTGGAGTATGTGACATGAAACATAACAAATCAGTCCAGCATTTACAAACTTCGAGATTTTGTAAATAAATGCTAATTTAATAAGCAATAGTACACTGAAGCTATCTCTTCTTCTTCTGGCCACTGAATAAATAACTTGTCTAAAGCCCTCAGTGTCTATCAGTTGTTAAATGAGGTATAATAGTGAATCAAATTTATTCATTTGTGAGAAATGGTAATGAAATTTATAGCAAAATTATGCATTTTTTTCTTTCTGAATGAAATTGGGTTCCATGCTAACTACACTAGTGACAAATGGCACTTGCTAACTATTTTATGGCATAGTAGTTGTGCTAACTACCTCATTTCTATACATGTTTTTTAAAGAAAATTGTTCCTTTTTGATTTTTCCACTGTTTCTACATTATCCTAAATAGGTAACATTAATCATTCCCATTAAAACATTTAATTATAAACAAAGGCTACAGAACTAGAGACTGAGTTTATCTGAATACTAACAAATAGCTTAGATTAATGAACTGTTCTTACCCCAAACAAGAAGTTTAATCTTTAGACCTAATGAAATTAAGTATTTTTTCATGTAGGTACACACAAACAACTTTAATTATTTTCTTAACCCCCCCCCCACATTATACTTTTATATCTAAAGAGCATCTTTTATTGGTTGTCAATATAATTCTACTCTTTTTTTTTTTTTTTTAGTTATTTTTTTAATAATACCAACTAGATGCTTTTAACTTTGTTAGTATACTATTTGATAATATTTATAGTTCACTATTTTGCTCTAAGTGATAAGCAAAAATATATAATCGACAAGCAGAAATAGTCAATAGACAATCATATTAATAAGTGCACTGGCAGTCAATAAAATTGCAATCAATATTTTTATTTGTTTATATAAAAATTATTTTCCTGCATGAACAGTTCACATGATTTAACATGACTTTCCCCGCCTCCCTAATATAGAGGTATAAACCTTAAGGGAAGAAATACTTTCTTTTTTACAGGCTACTCAAGTATTTCAAGTTCCTTCAAAATAATTAAAAAATTTATCATGCTATATTTTTATTTATGAAATAAAATTTGAACTACAGCAAGATACACAAAACATATACTCCATTAATGCAAGTTCAATACTTACAACAGTAATTAAATTAAAGTTATTTTACTCAGTTAAGACTAACTTACATATATATATAGTTACAACGAAGAACAAATTTGCAGTATTGTACACCCACATATACTATATATATATATATATATATATATATATACAGTGTATATATATATATATATATTAATAATACTACACTTGAAATATCCTGGATAAATAAGCTGATAACATTAAATATATATGTACGCTGTTTACCATGAAAATGAAAGCATTTAATCCATTATATTAAAATGCTTTCATACCATCCATAAAATCAAAATGAATTTATTAATTTTTATTGGGCTTTATCAAAATTTTTATTTACGAAATAAAAATTGAACTTAAATGATATGCGACAACTTTAAAGAATATACTACTTTTGATTATTTTTTAAGAAACTGGACAGTTTTATAAAATTGTATGAAGTAAAAGAAAATTTAAATCTTTTATCTTCTATAGGCCATGATAAAATTATATGTTGCTCATTAAAGTAAATGAATTAATGAAGAGATGCTTTTCGATCTATACAATTTATTTACAAGCCCTTTATTTGTACTGTATATATAATAACTAATAATTTTTTATTATCATTACTACAGAATATGGGTATTTTCTAAATATAGTTCATCTATTGTATTTTTTTTTTATCTGTTAAGATAAAAAGTTTCAGAATAACATGAAAGTTAGAGGCTGCTTATTACTAAGCATTTTTATTTTAATAAAAATAACTAATAATAATTATTATGAATATTACTTGCTATGCACCATCAACTACAAATAGAATCCATCTTGGATAGCAGTGGTTATCTAGCCTCATCTAGCATAAATATCTAGCAATACTGAAATACAATATATCTACTCTACAGTGGCATTATATACCACAAACATTTGTAAGTGGGAGAGGGAAATCTAACAATACTTACACATCTAACATGCTTGAAAGATAATTTTCTCAGCATATTGCCTACCATTAATGAAGTATATGCACACTTTTAGAAGAAATTCATGAAAGGTTATATGGAGAAAAACTCTTAAGTTTGTTTATTACCATAACATGATTAGATACACTGGAAACCGGTAATATTTTCTTTTAACTATAATTATTCTAATGTTTAGGAAAAAATGACATGTAGCAGTTCAAGGCCTAGCTGTTGCATACTAAACTAAATATTCAGGAAGATATCAAATCTTTACAGAATTCATGGGATTAGCAAAGCTCCTGCTGTTCAGTAAAGTCAATTGAATTAGAGCTTAACTTCTAAGAAATCAGCAGAGTGGACTTAGACTTCTATAATTTTTAATGAAGTCTATCCAATTAACAAATATGACATAGCTTAACTTATAAAGCTATCATTTACTTACCAAGTAAAGTCATGCAACACATAGTAGTCACTAAATGAAACCTGAATTTAAGGAATTTTCTTAATTTTTAGAGAATTAAATTTTTAAAAATTTCTTGAAATTTTTAAAATGATTTTCAAAAATTAAAGAAAAATTCTAATATTTTTGATAAGTAACAACTTAATCTTTGTTTAGTTAAGGTTTGCCTTTTAGGTCCATTGTTTTTTTTTTTAATGCATTATTGTTGGTTCATTGTTCAAATTATATTATGAAATGAAAGGATGAGACTATAGTTCAATGAAATATTAAAATTGGAATTAATAGGAATATCAATCTATAATAATACATTCAGCCTGTATATAAACATGGTTTGTGCCAGGGAACAAAATCTCCTTGTCAGATTACGATTTGTTGAATTACCGAGGAAATTAAAGGTGTGTATATTTTACCTCAGTTAAATTATTGTGGTTGATAAGAAACAATTAAATCTTTGTTTTGCTAAATCCATGGTTTTTAATGCATTATTGTTGATTCACATTATTCAAATTATAGTATGAAATGAAAACAATGAAACTATAGTTCAGTGAAATATTAATATCAGAATTAATAACGCTATCATCCTAGATGCATCAAAATTATTATAACAAAAACGCAGAGTAATGCTTATTTGCATTGCTCTTTGTTAAAGAGCTTTGTTGTGATTTGTTTCTACATATTCAAATATTGGACTCATAAACAACTTCAATTCAATTTGATTTGATTTATTGACTGAGTGAGTGAGCAAGATACAGAAAGGTCAACTTCTGTGTGTGAGGTTCTATTTGATTTATGATTTTTATTATTATGAGGGGTAATTGGAAAGTAATGCCATTTTTTTTTTAAATAAAATCTTTTTAATTAGATAGGTGATGCAAATTATTGAATTAGGTGACATATAATTCAAAATAAGTGGCATTTTCTCCATGGGAGGATTCAGTTTTGTATTTTAGTTTCATATGCTTTATAATGTGTATAATTAAAAATTTAGTTCATTTGCAATTCACAAATCATCATTTATTTGTCTGCAGTGGACAGATTTATCCATAGTCAACAATGCATGCATTGGAATTTCAAATTACATTACAAGGAACAATGCAAAAATTCATCTTGGAAGGCAATAAATTTATCACTATACTCTTCTAACCATGATTAAAGAGAATTTTCTACCATGAGGGATGATTTAAGAACACAAAATTAATGTTTTGGACTGCATCATTAGCAATCTCAAAATATTTGCAAAACACTTTTCCAGAGCATGTCAAGAAGGAGATACAATTAAATGAAAAATAAAAGTGAAAAGTGCTGGCATTTAGCTGAAGATCATGCTTAATTTAGATAATTAAGCATAATATTTATATCAATCCATTAAAAAGCCTTAAACACTTCTGAGTGGGGTATTTAAGCTTTTTTAATGGATGGATCTAAAGATCAATCTAATAAGATCCTTCCTCTTGTTTAGACTATACACATGAGGAGGCATAAATTCAAATTGAGGAAGGATGGTTGCAGAATAGACACATGTTGAAGTTTGCCTTCAGCCAGCAGGTGGTTGATTGTTGGCAAAAGCTTCCATCTGTTGTTGGAAGAGGGTGGCTTGAATAAATCCAAGGAAGAACTAGACAAATTCTTGTTCTTTGAAGGTATGCATGGATGAAGCGTATATGTTTTTTTTTTTTTTTTTTGGCTGATGCTTTTTAAGCTTGCTTTCTTGTATTACTAATACTAATTTCTTCCAACTTTTATAATTCAGAGAAATATAGTCCCTTTTATTTTATACAGTAGAACTTGAATAATTCAAAGCTGAAGACGTGGCAGATTTATTTTGGATTCCATTTTATTTATTCATTTTTTTTGTAAGAATGTGAAATGAGTATGGGATTTTTAATTTGACAAAATTTTGCAAATGTGTTCTCTAGTAGTAATATGATATTAGTAAAGAAAAAATTACCTTTTGTTATCTGTTATCTCCAACTTGCACTTTTTTTGTTTTATGCATAGTATTTATCTATAAACCTTGGAGCAGATCTTAATACACAATTAACTGAGTGTTTATATCATATACATTTTTCTTTGCCTGCCTCAATTATAGCATAGTTATTGATAATTAATCTTAAAATAACTATCATACATTTAAGCACTGCAAAGTTTTCACTCTATTGTTGATGGTGCTAATTAAAGATTAACAGTTTACTCTTGTTAATGAGTTTCTTAATGTGTCAGAAGGGTTTGTTTGTTTGTTTGTTATTTGGTTTTTAGGAGCATTAGCAACTAAGGCCATATTGCTCCGGGATATGCAGTGGTCATTCCTTGACCTTTCCGCATCCTCCGTATTTGGTGTCAGAAGGGATACAGGGTGCTGAATAGAAAAGAATAAATGAACAAACTGCAGAAATTTGTTTCATGTTATGCTTGATTATGAGCAGCAAATGTTTTAACTCTTGTTTTTAGTGTAAATTTAATAAAAACTAAATTCCTTTTGATTTTTATTCTTTCATATGCAGTGTAACAAATTCCCAATGTGAACAACCTTCCTGACTGACTGGCTTCGAATTTATCCAATGTCCCTTTATCCAACATTCAAACTTTGAATTAAAGTTAATTTTTATGATACAAATTAGGAAGTTCAGTGGGAAAATTTTTAAAATAATTTAAAAATTTTGAATTATCCAAGCTTTGCTATACTTATAAATCAAATAACTGATATCAATAATAATGCAATCAAAAAGCTTGAAGGGTATGGTTTGTAATGCTCAACAGTTATCATTAATTATGAAGCACAGTAACAAAAGGATACTCTAAATCTGAAGGTAAAGTATTTATAAAATGAGTAGTGTTATATTTAGTTTATAATTAAGTGGACTCACTAACTCTATTAGACGTGTCAAACATAAACAATACTGGAAGTACTTTTTTTTATGTTGCACATTTATATAATCATAGAAATTAAAAATTTAAGTGATTTAATAATACATGGATTAGGATATCTGCTCCCCTACCTACATTCACCAGACAAAAGTTTTTCATTAAAACATGATATAAAAAATATAACAAAAAATATAAACATTAAAAACTATACAGAACAATTTATTTCTGTATAGTTTTCTGTAGTTGATGAATATGGAAGAATTAAATAAATGTATTATAAATTAACTTCCCCTTAAGATATTCATAAAAACTACATGTATTCAATTTCCTAGGTTTGGTATTATGGCATTTTATTATTTCTTGCCTAAAAAGTTTTAATGGCAGGTCCCTTAATAAATTAAGCCTTACTGTTGCTTATTTTTAAATTAGCATAAGTTACTCTCCAATAGATCAGATAAAATGCTGCTATATATTAAAATAATCTTACTATATGTGTATATATATCTACATATTTATTTATATCAAGTATCTAATTTTTGTTCATCTACTTCGATTGCAAAATATATATAGTAAGTTATTTAAAAAAAGAAACTAAAAGGAAAGCAAAGAAAGGCACTATCATTTGGCAAAAAAAAGTAAAACTAAATAATTTAGGAGAGTATAAAGTCTATGGCACAATCTGAAAATTAGTCTAACATTAAAAATGAAACAACTACATAAAGAGAAAAATATACAAATATTCAAACTCCATACTTATAATTTTGTACTATATTTCATATTTTTCTAACATTACTACATCACTACTAATTGGAATATTAATTCCTTTAACTTTTAGGTAGAAAAGTGTAAAGTACAGTCATATTTTCTTAACAACACTCTGCAGCAACTTGAATGCTAGATATATTTTTCCTAAATTCTGCATTAGGAATAATAATTTGCATACAAAATAAGTTTTCATATAATGTAAATACAAATTTAAATATTGAAAAGACAGATTAATTAAATATAATAGAATGGAAGAAATTGCTAATTATCATGCATAATTCATTATTGCCAAGAAGTTGATTTAACTGATTCTAAATTAAGCTGATACACACATTTTGCAAAATTTTACTTATTTGTATCAAAATTCTATTTTATTTTTAATCTTTATTTTCTACCAGACAATACTATGTTATTGACAAGACATTTATCTGGCATTAACTGAATTGAGCAATAACTTTGATCTACTGACATACAGTTATGTATCTAGTTAGAACATTTAGCTAAATCTTCACAGATTATATACTGTTTTTTTTTTAGTGATTCTAGATATATATATTATTATAATATAAAATACGAAGTGCAACAAACCCACAACTTGACTGTAGTTTGACCTGATTTTGGCTTTAGTATAAAAGCCATCCTACAACCTCAACACTAAATTTAGAGAGAGAGAAAGTTTTTGGTGTTAATGGAGAGAGGAGAGATAATAAGAAGATGCTATGTTAAATATGATAGGAACACATAAATGACTACATTCAGAAACTGTGTACATTAGCCTCTAACAAATAGTACCTGAGAGAATTAGGCGTAACCAAGTTGCCTACATAACAATAACAAAAAATGAGGCTGATTAGCACATATTATTTACAATATGTAGTGGAATGGAGACTACTACCAATGAGCCAGTATACATGTATGCCTGCACACATGCACACACAAACACTCTCCCACTGGTGTATGTGTGTGTGTGTGTTTACACACACATCCTATAAAAATAAATCAACAAAAACAAAGGATATAGAGGTGAATTTAAGTCTTGTATTCCACTTTAGCAGTTCCTCATGATGCATGCCAGCATGCTGAAGTCATAAGTTAACAATCTTGCTGACATGCTGAGACTGATATGAATTGACAGTTTTTGTACTTGTGGCATTGGAGAAGAATGCTTAAGCTGTGGGTTGCATCGTGTGTCACATTAACAGTTACTTGATTTAAATCACGTGCAAACATGTACTGTCATAGGTGCTTGGGAGCTAGGTGTTGAGCTACCACTGTGTCCTGAGAGATCATAGCCTGAGTGATGATGATGATGGGGATGATGAGGATAAGAGATATTTCTCTGTTGGGCTCTTCCTTGCCTTATTGGGTCTGCAAAAAAATATTAAATAAGCGGAATATTTAGGGTATTTATTGAAACAATCTTATAACATTTAATAAAGTTAATACATTTTGGTGTCATCATCACTTACTGAATAAGTGTCCAATATGTGAGTAAGTACTTTTCACCCACTCTGAAAAAATTGTTTCTATAGAACAAATTTAACCTTCTTTCTACAGTTCTATATAATAGAAATTCTATTAACATGAAAATTTAAATTTCACATTAATACCAAAAATTCTAATAATGATCCTCAAATTTCTATGGGTCTATAGAAGCAGATGAAGGAAAGGTTTCTTTTTAATTGTTTAGGCAACTTAAAGAGAAGCATTGACTATTCAAACAGATCTATAGATATATTATTATTGGCTATTTTTGTGGTTCCTTTTATGCTTTGTGCATGAAACCAGTTACCATATTGCAACTTATAGAGCAGAATCTTATCATTTACAAGGGTTGCTTCCTAAAGATATAAGTGAACTGCAAATCCAGAAAGAGAGAAGTTAATCTGAGAAAAGTGAGATTAGATTCACCACTTGCAAGACTGTTCTGTATAAAACGAATTTTAATGCTGTATTAATATATTTTATATATAGGTGTAAAAAAAAAAAAAGTAAAAAAAAAGGTAAACTGCAGCCATTATCAATCCACTGCAGGATAGAAGCCTCTTTAACAATTCATGTTGAGGGAAATTTGACCATAATCTGCCATGCTGGTCCAGTGCAGATTGGCAGATCGACCATATTTAGCAGTCAGGGGTTTGAACCCCAGTCTACTCAAAAAGCATGTGCTACTGCACTCGCACTCCTGACCACTCAGATACAGAGATTTTATATATCGGCTAATTATGAATTTTGTCAAGAACAAGCCTAGATATAGGAACAAACATTAAAAACAAAAAAAACAAAGAGAGAAATCTAAAGGCTGTTTCATCATATAATTCAATAATGTTTACTCATTTTTAATATAATATAAAATTCCTTAAAAAAGTTGGATCATAATTATCTGGTTTTTATTTTAAAAACAAAATAAAAAAAATAAAAAAAAATACTAATAGCAGATAATATTTAGTTTGTTTTGGTAATTTACATGTTCATCATAAGTGACTTTCATTAATAGAATTCTTTAAGGCCTGCAGTGTGAAATTTAATATCAGATATAACAGAAAATAAGATTAAGCATTACAGATTAATAGGTGGGCTTACTAGGTAATAAAAAAAAATCACCCACAAAACTGATTTAGGTACTTTTAAACCAATGAACAGAGAGCTATGGCAACGTATATTAAATCATACATAACTGCTTTTTATAGCTTGTGCACATAACTACTTTTATAGCTTGAAGGTGCAATGATGAAAAGATGATTCATATGACATCATTATCAGACATGACATCATGTCTGATAGTGAAGGCACTGGAATGTTTTATCCAAACATGGTACATAACTTGTTTGGCATTTCTTAAATTGTGTTGCAAGGAGATAAGATGCATATTCCTTGATGTGAATAATTTGATTTTGATTTTGTCCTTTGTGTTGAAAAGTAAGTGAAGAGGGAAAAAATGTGTCACTTGATGAAGAAAGCCGAATAAGAAAACCAAGTTTTAATAACAGCTTAAGTTGACTCGTTTTTGAATTTGATGTAGCATTTTGAAGATCTTCAACACAAACAGCATCACTTATATATATGCAGAAAACAAAAATTAAAATTAAAGTGAAAAATTATCACCTTGACATCAAAGTATTAATGATGAAACAAAGCAGCGTTAAACCAAGACCTATGACCTATCTGGACAGAACTGACAAAGGTATCAGAGCAAAATCAGACAAAAAGAAAAAGCTATTGTATTGTTCCAAAGGACAGAATATTTTTATACCATGTATCTCTACCATTCCCAATGATTACCCTTTTGAATTCAAACATCTTAAATTTTCCATAATGTTTTTATTTGACCAAAAAATGACCAAAGCCAACTGCTAAAAGTTGAAATTGTCAATTTACATGTACTGCTTTTCACACGGTCACATTTATATAGTTTCACTAAGTGTCAAGTTTGTTAACATAGTCTATAGGTTTTTCAGAATTTTGGAAATTGAATAAAGATCATTAAGCAAATATCAGGTAGGCGAGTCTAATATAATAGGTGGCCTTTAATCCACACCTAAAGGTGATTTAATATACAGGGTGTCTCAAAAATATTGGTACAAACGTTTAGGGGAGGTAGGTAACATCTAAAGGAATGTGAATCGCATAGGAACCTGTAACCAGAAAAGTCACGGGAAAGTAGTAGCAGAGGCACAAGAAGCAGAAATGACACAAGACAGTAATTAGTGGCAAACATTTATTTGACATAATATTAACAATGGAGTACGAGATGGATGCATTTTATGACGTTACAACAGATGCTTGAAGGTTCCACCATGAGACACCATGCATGTATGTGTGACACCAACGCAGCATGGATTGGTGGACATGGTTGAACACACCTGGAGTTTCTTTGACAGTAGCAGCAGCGCAGACGAGTCTTGCCATGAGATCCATTTCCATCTCCACAGGCGATCCATACACGATAGATTTGAGGGCTCCCCACAGAAAGAAATCAAGGCTTGATAAATCAGGTGAGCATGGGGGCCAGGCAACGGGTCCACCATGGCCAATCCATCGACGCCCAAAACGCCTGTTCAAATGGTCACGAACACACCTTCCATAATGGGCAGGCGCCCCGTCATGTTGAAACCAAATGTTGTATCTCACATTTGCTGAAACATCGTCAAGTAACCCTGATAGAACTTGTTCAAGAAAGATCCGATATTTAGTGGAGTTCAAGCGGGATGGTAACAGGTATGGGTCGGTTAAGCAGTCACCGACTATACTTGCCCACACATTTATTGCGAAGCGATGTTGTGCTGCATAGGGGCGCACACCGTTAAGGTTGTCGTGGGCCCACACATGAGCATTGTGCCGATTGAATAAGCCTTCCCGAGTGAAATAAGCCTCATCCATGACCAAAACATAGGCTGGAAAATTCAAGTCTTGAACACTTTCTTGAAGAAACCACTGCGCAAAAGCCACACATGCAGGATGATCTTGGGAGAGTAGTAACCCTTTGGATATGAAAGGGGTGTAAGGAATCGTTGTGCCAGACACACTGTACACTGCAACGAGAGGCAACAGCACGTGTGCTGGTAGTAGGATTATTCTGGATGGCATTCAACACACTTTCTTCCATAGTGGGAGTTTGCGTGGAATGTGGTCTGCCTGCACTACTCCTGTTACCTCTAAATGACCCCATAATCGCACAAATTTTGATGCACACATGCAAACAAACGGTGGTCTGGTACATGTCTGTCTGGGAAGCGTTCTCCATAAATTCGTTGAGCGGCTCGTCCATTGCCCTCTGCTAATCCATACACTAGGTGCATGTCTGCCGGCTCACAGTTCGTATATCGATGCATGCTCTTCGTGCAGCGCCTACTGTTTGAATGAGTAAACCAGAAATTTTCCCTCTCGTGAACTGATGAACAGCGCCGTGTATCGACTTACCGTGACGTTTCCGGTTATGGGTTCCTATGCGATTCATATTCCTTTAGATGTTACCTACCTCCCCTAAACGTTTGTACCAATATTTTTGAGACACCCTGTATAATTCAAAGTGAATTGTATATTAAATTATATATATATATTGACCTACCTTATAAAAGCGGTAAGCAATCTGTTATAGAAAACAATAACGTAATGAGGTAATGGTAATAAAGTAAAGAGAAATAAATGAAAACAATAAAGTAATAAAAACAAAAGAAAAATAAAATAATTATACTGATAGTATAATTAATAATACATATAGGGTGCTCATAAAGTCCCTATCTCTTTTTGAGAAAAATGCTGCCTTTATTTGAACACAAAAATATAATATTCTTTTACATTTCAAAGAATGAATTAAAACTAATTTTACTTTTTTTTTTTGTTTTCACTTATTTTTAATTTTGAAAGAATTAAAAGTTTTTCAACAAAAATATTTCCATTTTATGACTATATACATATTTTGCGTATAGCTAGCTTTAAAATATTGTTCATTATAATATTCAAAAGAAAATTTCTTGACTTTCAGTGTATAGACATACGTAATGAAAAGCTGTTTAAATAAATTTTTCATTAATACATGTATTAGCAAATTAATATATTTGTAATATATTGATCTAATGAAAATGTTTTTATTTATGTGGTAAGAATCTCCATATTGATAAACAAAACCTCTATCGCCATTATGTCTGTGCTTACCTGTTCGGAGATGAATCAGCCAAAGAATAGCCATTAGAGCAGTGCCAATCACAAAGGAGGCAAAAGCTATCCCTACAACAGCTTCGGTAGACAAACCCAAAAGTATAATTTGTTGGGTAATTGTCTCTTTACTCTGATTACTGGTTTCACTGACTTTTGATATTCCACTTGTATCTGCAACATCCACAGGAGGCTGGTTCTCAGAGGAAGTACCAAAGAAAAATGGACCTACCAAAGAAGTAGCTGATTAAGTAATTAATTTATAGAAGATATTAATACAAAGCGATTATGAGAATGAAATATTTTCAGTATTTAATGTACCATTTACAAAGTATGTTTGTCCAAAATTGTGGCAACCATGGAAAGCAGGGAAGAGTGTGTCACTGCCGTATTTTGGAATTTGGAAAAACTTTGAAGTGCAACTTAATTGATAGTTATGTTACCTAATTTATAGCCTATTGTTATATAATATAGCAGTGTGCCTAAAGATACAAAGAAGCCAAATTTTTGGCTGCATGGCTGCATCCATGCTGCTGCTGAAACAAAGGTCAAATCAATTGTTTTCCTGAATTGTTTGCTTTTTTTACCTCCTGGTCTGCATCCCATTCAATGTTAAAACTCCACCATTCATTTTGCTCCCTCAGCATCTTTTACACTATAATTGCATCCGGGTCCACCTGAGACATCTACTTTTATAAACTCTTCAACCAATTCACATTCTCTTTTCATATGGATATCATTTGCTATTTTCACCAAATAAGTCGCCTATCTTTAGATCCTCTCTCAAAGCTCAGCTCTAAATGCAGTCTCACTACTGACTTGATAACAGAACAATAACCCTTTCCCTATTAGGTATGCTGCATACATCGCTGGCCATCTCCTTACAATGTAACCATCATGTCTGATTGTATCATAATACCAAAGTCTTTTCTCTCCTCATTTACAGCTTTCAGCTTGAAATATTTCTCCAGCTATCCATGAAACCTATCCAAATCATTCTAGAACTCAGCCTGACTTACATTATTAACCAACCTCTTGATCTTCATGTCATCTACAAATTTCAATATCAATATATGGGAAATGCCTTAAATCCCTCATTATTGTATATATATAAAATAAAGAACAATATATATATATACAGTGGGGCCTAATACAGCGAACACCCCATACGACAAACTTTTCGTACTACAAACCCAGGTTCGTGGGCCCGGGTTTTAAACTTTTCCCTTACTATTTTTCCCTATTTTCATGTCAAAAAAATACTAATTTTTTTAAATAATGATTTTTATTGCTTTTATGCTGGATAATATGGCATAAAAAAAATCGATGTTGTATATTCCTAGAATTATTATCCTGATCAGAACTGCAATATTCTTCAGTCATTATACATAATTAATTCTCCATAATTTCTTATCCATAATTAATTCTTGAAAACAAAACAGACAACCTCGTGCAGCACAGTGCTCAGGAAAGAACACCAGGCGACAACAATATGCAAGGTATCAGCAGGCGTCATCTGCTTGTCTCAGACAAAAATATTCCAAGAAATGCGCAGACAGGCAAATGGCCCCAAGAGCCATATTGCGATGACTGCATTACTTTACCGTGTGCCGATGGCTTCACTCGGGTGACCCTTCACTGCTTCTGATGGTTTCACTCGGGTAAGTATTGAAAGAACACAAATTCATACAAGACCACGAGATATCTCGGGATAATAATTTATGACATTAAAATGCTAACCCGAGTTAATTTGGGATAATCAGGGAAGTGGTTAATACAAACACAACAGACATTCTGTTTTATTCACCATGTCTTTCTTTTGTTTCAGGAAAGTTCCAAATTTGTTTTTTGAAAGTTTCTTTTGAAAAGAGTTTTAAAAAGATTTTGAAAAGATTCAAAAAATGGGTCCTAAGAAAAGTGTTAGTGTAAGTCAGCCCAAGAAAACACTCAAGAAAATCACTATTGAAACTAAGAAAGACATCATTGCCAAGCATGAAAAAGGAGCTAGGGTAGTTGATCTGGCAATTGAATATGGAGTCAACAAATCCACCATTGGAACCATCTTAAAGAACAAGGAGACCATCAAGAATTGAGGTCGCAAAGGGAGTAATTAAGTATTGAGGTTGCAAAGGGAGTAACCAGAAACCCCATCATTGAAGAAATGGAGAATTTGCTGCTACTGTGGATCCACCAAAGGCAAATAGCAGGAGATACCATCAGCAAAGAAGTCATCTGTCTGAAAGCCAAGCATATCTATGCTGACCTGAAGGAAAAAACTCCAGAGCCAAGCTCTGAAGAATCTGAATTTAAGGCAAGCATCTATTGAGAAGTTTAAGGGGAGGACTGGCATTCACAGTGTCATAAGGCATGGGGAGGCAGAAAGTGCTGATAAATTTGCCAAGAAATTTCAGAAGCTCATGAAAGATGAAGGATATCTACCACAAAAAAAAAAAAAAAAGTAAAGTACAGCCATTATCAACCCACTGCAGGGTGGAAGCCTCCTCAACAATTCATGCTGAGGGAAATGGACCATAATCTGCCACGCTGGTCCAGTGCGGGTTGGCAGATCGACCGTATTCAGCAATCAGGGGCTTGAACCCCGGTCTACTCAAAGAGCGTGTGCTACTGCACTCCCGCTCCTGCCCACTCGGCTACGGAGGCCTACCACAACAGGTCTTCAACTGTGATGAAACTGGGCTTTTCTGGAAAAAAATGCCCAGTAAAACCTACATCATGAAGGAAGAACAAGCTCTGCTAGGCCACAAGCCTATGAAGAACAGGCCGACCCTCCTCTTTGCTGCCAATGCTAGTGGAGATCTGAAGATCAAGCCTCTCTTGGTGTATCATTCTGAAACACCACGAGCATTTAAGAAGTACTAAATTGTCAAAGGTAAACTTGGAGTCTACTGTAAATCTAACCCAAAAGCTTGGGTTACTAACCTTCTTTTCAAGGACTGGGTGCTTGAAGTCTTTGCACCTACAATGAAGAAATAACTGGAGGAAAAGAACTTGCCACTGAAGGCTTTCCTCACCATAGATAATGCACCTGGCAATCCATTTAATTTAGAAGATGCCCTGGAATTGGAGTTCAGCTTCCTGAAGACTGTTTTCTTACCTACCAACACTACACCTCTAATTCAGCCAATGGACCAGAATGCCATAGCACACTTCAAGAAGCTCTACACCAAAGCACTTTTCACCAGGTTCTCTGAAGTTTGCCATGCTTCCAGCTTCATGACATTGAGGAAATTTTGTAAGGAAGAATTTAACATTGTGCACACCATTAGACTCATAGAAAAAGCTTGGTGTGAAGTGTCAGTCAGTAACCTGAACTCTGCCTGGAGAAACCTGTGGCCAGCCTGTGTTCAAGGAGAAGAATCTGATAATGGAGCCCAAGTCATGGAGGAAATTTTGGCAGCAGCTAAGGACCTGGACTTGGAAGTGGAAGAAGAAGATGTGGAGGAGTTAATAGAGGAGCATGAAGTGCAGCTGACCATGGAAGAACTGAAGGAGCTGCATAAACATCAGATTGGGGAAACAGAAAAAAAATGTTTCCTCAGAGGAGGAGAAAGAGGAAAACATCACCAAAGGTCCAATGCCTTCAGCTACTATCAAGGAGATTCTTCAGGATTGGAAGAAGCTTCAGAACAGGGTGTTGGAGTGGCACTCCAACACAGAGTGGGGGACCTCTACAATGACATGGCACTTCACTACTTCAGGAGCCTCCTTAAAAAGAGAGAAAAGCAATCAACACTGGATAGATTCTTCAATGCTAAAAAGCAGAAGAACTTGAAGAAACTGAAGCTTCTGAACATGAAGAACCTGTAACCATGAAGAAGAATAAATAGTGTATGTAAATGGTGGCCTTTTTTTTGTGGAGGGTCTGGTACCAATTAATTTATTTCCCATAGGATACTATGGAAAATCGCGTTTCGTACCACGAACCGGTTCATGGTACGAGGCCCCACTGTGTATATATGTATATATATATATATATATATATCTCAATTAATACATTTTTTTGGAAATTTATTTGATCATAATTTATCTAGAACTTTCATTGTTTTTTTTATAAAAAAAAATATATATCAGTGCATTTTTTTGCATCATTTGATATTTTTCGCCTCAGCACAACTGTGCCCCCACTTGGTCATACTACAAGTTTATGGCATCAATAAAAGTTAACAAGGTGGAGAAGAAGTGATGTGGAATCAAATTTTATGAAAGAAAAGTGAGAAGTTGATGGTATTCACTGAAGACTTGTAGTACAGCTTAAAAGAATGATGCATTTTTAAAATCATATTTTTGAGTAATGAATGTACACTACTCAGATTAATGAGTAGTGAGTCATAATGCATTCAAAGACAGTTAAGAGAGACAGTGAGTAATCTTTCTATACGGCATGGCCACAAAAACAGTAGTCAACCACATGACCATTAACAAAGTTTAGATTCTGGATCAGAAGCTTAATCTGGTATAAATAGACACTCCTGCCTTTAGTAACCATAACAGCTAAGAGTGTTTGAAATAAATAGTTAAAGGAAAGTAAAAAGTATATGAATGAAGATTATAACATGTGTACTCAGATTATCTGGGAGTGCAATTTCCTCTATGTGCTAATGACAGTCTTGGATATTGTGTTATACTGATCAGGAAATGGCTGTGTTTTAAAACTATATTTTGCCCATTAAGGTTAACTGAAAAAATTACATCTTATATACATATTTTAGTCATTATAGTTACAAATAATTGGCTGATATATGGGGAATGGTATCTCTTTAGGATGCCACACTATTATATATTGAGACAGTTCATATATACAATCAATAGTATTTCGATAGTTGCCTGTACATTTACCCCTATACTGGATTACATATAAAAACTCAAATTTAAATTTACTTGGTCCTATGTACAGACAACTTAGCATCTATATTATATTAACACTAATTTTAAAATTTGGTATAGAATATTAATTTTAAAATACTAAAAGTATTCTAAGGTGGCCCCATAGATGACAACAATATTAGAAAGCATCTGATATATATATCAATAATATTAAAAAACTGTCTTTGATTAGAGGGGTTAAGGTGGTATCACTTGAAAGACAATGCTTCAGCTTGGTCTTTCAAGTGATATCACCCTATGTTCGCCTCGCTCAAATGGTGTCTGTGGAAGAGGACCAACATTTCCACAAAGACTAAAATCCGACTCTTCCGGACTTTGATCCTGCCCATTCTTCTTTACGGATCGGAAACATGGATTTGTCTCAAGTTAGATTTGAACAAACTTGAGGTATTCCAAATGCGATGCCTGCGGCAGATCTTTATTTTTTATTTATTTATTTATTATTAGAAATATGGTACAAGGAAGCCCGAGGCTTATGCTGCACCAACCAACCAAAAAATATATATATATCAATATATATATATATATATTTTTTTTTATCCAGGGTCCTGGACAAACCCAGGATCCAGCTCAGAACCCTGGGTTTGCCAAGCCTATACTCACCAGATGTGAACCCCTGGGGTTTGACTTTTATCCACTTATAAAGAATTAGCTACTGAAAATTGAGTGCCAGTATATATATATATATATATATGACATAGAAAGTTGAAAAGTTTCTAGCCTCTCACAGAAGCTGGAAAGCTATGAAAAACCATTTATTTTTCAAATCCCCCCCCCCTTAGGTCAACATCTTTTCTGGCACAATCCAATAGCTTTTGTAAACCTCTCAACTAAAATTCAGAAGATTTTTAATCAAAAAACCAGTTGCTGACTGCATCCATCACAGCACTGTCACTATTGAATTTCTGTCCTTTCAAGTCCTTTTTGAGGTTTGAAAACATAGAACAGTCCAATGGAGCCAAATCAAGTGAATAGGGTGTATGCTGTGATAGCTCAAACTCACAGTCAGGCAGTGTTGCCCAAGTCACAAATGTGTGTGCCAGTGCACTGTCCTGATGCAAAATGAATTCCAGTGTTCCCCCCAGGGCCTATCGAATGGGCACACCGCTTGGTGAATTTAACTGACTGCTGGGGCAAAATTTAAGCAATTCTCACTAATGGTACTGCTCACTGATCTTGGGCATCTCTCTTCGCGACCGCATCACTAATGATACCATCCGCGCCAGATGCCAACAGCAACCAACCATTGCCGACCAAATCCAGAAGCGAAGGCTTAGATGGTTTGGCCACGTATGTAGAATGGGCATGAACAGAATACCATCCAGACTCCTTTGGAGACAACGACCCACCCAATGGAGCATCCAACGGACCGCGCCTAAGAAAACGTGGGCCAAGCAAGTGGAAAATGACTTGAAGAGCCGACGTCTCGACCTTAACCAGGCCAGGACTGATGCCATTGATCATAAGGTATGGAAGAACATCACAGAGCAAGTCCGAAACCCTGCGGCACCTACAGCAGCATACTGGTTGCGTGGCCAACCGCCTCCCCCAGCTGCCAGCTAAGGACCAAAGAAGAAGAAGAAGATATCACCCTAACTTTGAAAATGGCTTTGAAAACCTTATTTATGCTACAATTGTGAAAATTAGACTTTGAGAAGAAAATGTTTATCTCTTCCTTTTTTCTTCATAGAAGTAATGGCTTATTGATAAATTTTTGAATTCTAATAGTGCAAAATGAGTAAGCTATTCCTAGAAAACCATTATTACTCATTTAATAACCCAGGTTACCTGTTTTCTAGTATACATTTTTCAAAAAGGTTTTTCCCAACATGGAAATATACATGTATATAATAAAAGGAAACCAAACTATGTATTTGTTCTATTATAGTTTTTTACATTTACTATTCGTAACATTTCTGCAAATATATATGTAAAAACACACACATACCTTTGCTTTTGTCTAAGCGAGATTTTGGCACAACATGTAATGGTCCACGGACCTGTAGGTTAACATGTTTTCCAGGGGAGCGATCCAAAAATGGTTTCAAACTATAATTTACACAGTATTCATCTGGTTTCATGCACTAGAGATTCAAGATATAAAAAAATATTTTATTTAATACTTTTTTCACTAACTAGCAATTCTGAAAAATATAGGATGAATACAAGGTGTCAGAAATATTTGAGAGTTTTTAAAGTTAAATAAATTTTCAAAGCAAATTTACAAAATTTACTTACATATAAATGCATTCCCATTTTTAAGGAGTACCTTGAGCATTACTGTTTATTCACATCCTGGGTACTCAAAAAATCAGATGAGTAGGTAGGCCAACTGATGTCTTTGAAGTGAGTAATCAATCTGAATGGAAAAGTTATCCAGAGTTGCCATACATATCCACGCTGTGTGCATTGGCACCACCTTGTTAAAACTACCGATCATTAACAATGGTTTGAGCAAGCTCAATGCTGATGGGATTCTTCCGCTTGCTTAGATTAGAACCTGAGGGGGCATAGATTCAAACTGAGGAAAGACAGTTGTAGAATAGATGTGCGGAAGTTTGCCTTTAGCCAGCGGGTAGTTGATTGCTGGAACAGACTTCCATCTGTTGTTGTGGAAGTTGTTAGCTTTAATAAATTTTACGGCTGAACTAGACAAATATTTGGGGTGACCAGATGGGAGAAATGGGAAGGGGTTTTTTTGGCTAATGCTGTGTATAAGTTGCTCTCTTGCACCATATGCCTCAACTAATGTTAATCCTAATGATATTTGGAAAGATTGTTTTGAAGAAAGGTGTTCAGCATGATCTTGTAACACTCAGACGTAACAGTCACAGAATACTCCTTTCTATCCTCAAAAATTTATGCCAACAGTGCCAGTAAACAGCTAATAGTGCCACACTGTCACCTTCAAACTATCTTTGGGGCAACCTGATAGCAAAAAATCCTATTGACTCACATAAAGAGACAGATGAAGCTAAGAGGTGGAAGGAGGCATCTTCTGACACCAGCAATGCATTCACATTATGCCTGGTTTGTCTTGCAGCCAAGAATTCATAACAAAATCATGACTAATCTTGTCTGTTCACTAAGCTCTTGGACAACTTCAATTTTAAATGTATGGCAGTGTAGATTAAAGACAAAATTTGGCAAACACTCATCTGTTTCAAACCAAGCATAAGAGCATACTGGTGAGCAAACCTGTACAGACTTCACAAGATGGCATTCCTTATTATAGTCACATTGTTAGGTGCACAAACCAAAAGTGGCTGCCCTGGTTGTTTCAAATCTAGTATGATCATTCTTCATGTTGTTTTGACATTCACAAAAGTACACAACTTTAATTAAGTGCACTGCATTTTTGAAACTGATATAAGAAACCACAATGAATAGCTGTTAAGTGACTGTGAATGCAGAGTGTTATATTGGTCAGCAGACAGTAAAACACTCTGCATTAATCCTGCTATTATGGTAGGTTTGTATAGCAGAGGGTTGTGTATTTATGCTACATAAACTGTCAGGATTTTCTGCACACCCTGTTTTTATAAAGGTTGGGTGTAATTATTATCTTGTATTTCTAACATTTTAAATATTTTGCATATGTTTTAAACAGATTTCTTGACAATTTTTAAAAAAATTAGTACATCACTAATATTTATACTAGATAAACTTTCTGGCCAACGAGTAAGGTTTTATGGAAATCTGCACATAATGACTGGACTAAGTTTTACCAGTAGACTATATTTTATTAATATTTGTACACAGATATACTGCATTAGGTTTTCAGTGGCAATGCAGTAAATGATTGTAAGACATTATTATGGAAATCCCTAACTGAACTTTAATTTAAATTACAAAATAAAGATAAATACAGATCAGAGTCTAGTTGTAGTTGTGAAATAATTTATGTGGACATGGATAAACACTCAAATATATTCAGCCCATACATTGGCATAAAAAATGAACAGGTTATTGCTAGTTGTTGTGCTGATATATCAGCTGTGAGTAAACTCTTCTGGACACAATAAAACAGATACAATAAACTTGTAAACTCCTCTAGCAGAGCATTCCCTGTATTGGCCTCCCGGATTAATAATCAGGCCGTTCAAAATCTACAACAAGAGTACAAATAATTTGGAGAAGAATGATAGTTAGCAATCACGGTGCACAAACAACTCTTGTTCTTTTCTTTTCCAGGCCTCTGCTGATCCTGTATATATAGGGAGAGCTGATGTTGCCTGTCAGCAATCTCTTCACATATATTATCAGAACTGTAGGAGCTTAGTGAATAAAATTGACAAATTTAGAATCTCGCTCTGCTCTCTGGAGTTTGATATATATATCTTCACAGAAACATGGCTACACGATGGGATTCTGGATTCGGAAGTGGCAGCAGTGGGCTATACTGTCCTAAGAAGAGACAGGGGATATAGGGGAGGTGGTGTCGCGATTATTATCTCAAACCAATTTGCAGTTACAATGCACAGGACTATCCAAAACATTGAAGGAATCTTTTGTCAGCTGAAGGTTCATAATAAAACTGTTCTCATTGCAGCTATCTACCTTCCGCCTCCGGTCGATCTTCTTCTTATGGAGAGGCTGTCGCAAGCACTCTGTGAGTTTGAAACGTTTTTTCACCAGTCGGACGAGGTGTACTTGTTTGGAGACTTCAATACTCAACACTCTCCACTAGGCATCGAGAAGTCAACCACTACAACTAAGCTGCTATATGACATCACGTCAGAACTGGGCCTCAAGCAGTATAACAATACTTGTACTAGAGGCAAGGCGATGCTGGATCTCATTTTTGCATCCAAGCAGATCCGTATTTTAGAAGCAGTTTCATTTCTGCCGTCTGATCACAAGGCTTTAAGATGTCAAATAAACATATCACAGAAGAATAGATGCACAACTCCTGTTCCAGCCAAGCTGAACTTTAGGAGAGCAGACTGGCAACTATTAGGGCGTGAGCTCGATTGCATTGATTGGTTCTCCTTCCCACGGATTAATGATCTTGACGCAGTCACCGATCATCTTATTAGCACAATCTCCTCTATCATTCAAGAGTTCATACCTCTCAGTAAAAATTACAGGAATAGATTCCCTCATTGGATCACGACAGACATAATTGCGATTATACGAGCCAAAGAACAGTGCAGAAAACTCTTTAGGACGACACATGATGAATCATATATGGCACTGTTCAAGGAACACAGAAGTAACGTTAAAAAGATGATCAGAAATCAGTACGCTCGTTATATGCAATCAATTCAACACAGTTTCACAGTAAATGGAGACCTAAAGCTGTTCTGGAACATGCTAAAGAATTCTAATAACTGCTCAACAGGAACAAAGATCATTGATTCCGATGGCAAGCCTATAACCTGTGACAAAACGAAAGCAGATCTTTTTGCGACCTTTTTCTCCTCCTTTTCAGAGAAAACAGCAGCTACTGCTGCTTCAGCTTATCAATTTCAAGTCACTAAGGATGATACACTGAATAATCTCTCGGTGGACACAGACGATATCATTCAAGCGCTTCGGAAACTAACAAAAGATTTTTCTGCAGGCCCAGATAAGATTCCACTTATCTTGTGGAAGAAATGCTTTCCACAACTTAAATATATAATATTGCATATATTCAATCTTTCCGTTAAGTCTGGTATCTACCCCACTCACTTCAAAACTGTTAATGTTATTCCTATCCCAAAGAGAAGTGCAAACCACTCACTAGAGAATTACCGTCCCATCTGCCTTATGAACTCGCTGGCAAAAATTCTGGACACTGTCATTCACCACCGATTAATGGAATATTTTAATCACTTCATCAGCAACTGCCAACATGGCTTCACCAGGGGCCGATCAGCTACCACTAATCTTCTCACCATCTGGCAACAGGTTCTAGACACCGTCGATCGCGGGGGACAGGTTGATGTGATCTACACAGACCTTACTAAGGCTTTCGACAGTGTCCCGCATAATCAACTTGCTCAAAAACTAAGCCACTATGGAATACTTGACCCTTTATTATCCTGGTTGATGAGTTATATCTCATATCGAAAACATACAGTGATCATCGGACAGGAAGTCTCAAGGGAATTTTTTCCATCGAGAGGAGTACCACAGGGATCATCTCTTGGGCCTCTTTTATTCACCATCTTTATCAACGATCTACCGCAATTTGTTGAGAGAGGTGGTATCAAGATACTAATGTTTGCCGATGATGTGAAACTATATTCACCTATCTGCAGTCAAGATGATGCAGTTAACCTTCAGACTGCTCTCAACTCTTTTGCTGATTGGGTTGCTTTGAACGGTTTGGAGGTTAATACTATGAAGTGCAGCTCTATTTCCTTTGCCGCTACGAGGAAAACTAAGACTTTAGTTAATGAATATTACATCAAGGAGATGCCGATTTCCAGAGTTGACGAAGTTAAAGATCTGGGAGTTACTTTTACTGCTACATGTGGGTTTGAAAAACACGTTAGGAATATATTAAACCAAGCGAAAAAACAAATTGGCTTCATTAAACGGCAGACGTACAGATTTCAAGATCCTCAGTTCTCTGTGCTCCTATTTAAGACAACTATACTCCCTATAGTGGAGTTTGCTTCTCCTGTATGGAACCCACACTATGCATACTTGATACAGCAAATAGAATCGCTCCAGATGAAATTTATCCACTATCTTTCCAGACGTAACCCCATGTTCTACCACAGAATCTTCTACCGGAATCTCTGTTCCTACTTCAAGCTTCAATCTCTGGAAACTCGGCGAACTGTTCTTGATTTAAAACTCTTGTACCACATCTTCGCTGGATCAACTTACCTGCCGGATCTTCTATGCCATATTGACCTTCACGCTCCAGCGGTGATTACTAGACAGAAGACTACTTTCCACATCGGTAACTCCAGATTAGAGATATCCAGGAACTCCTTCTTCAAAAGAACATTGGCACTCATGAACAAGTTTGACTTGGATATGGCTGTGAACAAGAAACAATTTCACAGAACTATTTGGAGTAAGTTGACCGATTGATGGATGAGTTCTGGGCTAAAGATGTCCTTATTAATTCGTGTGTGTGTGTGATGATGTCTCCTGCAGCAAACTGCTTTCTGCGAGTTTACATAGCGCTAGACTTGACGTCATGAATATCTTTTTATTTTTGTGAATTGAACTTTTCCCGTTTCCATTGTACAAAGTATATTAGTCTACCATTTATTTTTATGTTTGTACAACCTTTACTCTGTTATACACTTTAACTGGGCGAATGCCTGTTGTGTATATTATATGTTAAAAATAAAATAAAAATAAAATAAAATAAAAGTAAATTTATTTTTAAAAGGAAATTTATTTTTTAACAGGCATGTTTTCAAACAAATTAAATTCACTGCAACTATGCAATGATGGTAAAATACAAAAATACAGTTTAATAGAAAATAAGTAAAATAAAGGAAATTTGCAAGAAAATAAGAATTAAAAACTAAGTTAAGATAAAACTGCAAAAAAAAAAAAAAATAAATAAATAAATAAATAAAGTAAAATTAAAACTTAAATTACGATTAAAAGGAGGAAAGGGTTAAAGAGGCAAATCCACAAAACTAACCAATTGAAATAATGTAAAAACAAAATATGTTATTAACTGAGAGACAGATAATATAATTATTAATTAAGATAATTTTCAGATAATATAGACAATTTCAGAAACAATTCACTTAAAATAAAACTATATGAAATAAAAAGCGAAATAAAGAATGCTTTATTCATTTGTAACAAAGAACTTTCAATCAAGATTAGTTAAATAAATAAAATTTAAGTTATTAGAATTAATTCTAAATTTCCCTTTAAAAAAATGCAGTAATATGGTGAAAGACTCAAAAAATGAAAGTTCAGCAACTCATTTTGAGATCAAGTTACATATTGGATACCTGGCCATCACAGAGCCTGTGTCGAGCTCTCTCAGAAACAACACAGCAGTGTCATGTTGTGTTTTCAAAGTGATAAATAGCAGAAATACGTTTTTTATGTCTTGTTTTAACAAGATGCTGATGCCCTTATTTTGCAAAAATACAACATGACACTGTTTTTTGCTAAGAGAGAACTGGAAAAAAAATAATAATAAAATAAGATTTTTAATTCTCTGATTTTTTAAAAATATACTTCAGTTAAAAAAGTTTCCTTCAACTTCAAAGTATTTATATCTTAATATACAGAGTGATTATTTATTCATCATACCATTTTATTTATCTGAATGAATTTAGCAGTATTGGGAAATTCATACCACAACACATTCAATGTGTCCTCCAAGTGTATTACAATATGTCACGGTTGGAGATGAAGTTGTGAAGAACACGCTCCAACATTTATTTTGATACAAAAAATCTTTCATCTTCAATCACTTTCCTCAGCATGAGGATGGTTTGTGGATTCTACTGTCTTTCAGATAACCTGAGAGATAAAATTCACATGGGTTTCAATAAGGTAACATTGGAAGCCATACCAGTCCTTTGCCATACACTTCAGAGTAACAGTTAGAAAACACTGTTGTCAAAAATTTTATCCAGGAATTTCAGGGCAGCTATAGTATGGGGTCTCACACTGTCCTTTAAACAGCTGTCCACATCAATGCCATACACAAAAAAAGGCAAAAAAGTGTCCCTAATCACATGGAGACAACATCATTTGAGATGTTTCCATCAACTAACATTGTCCCAAAAATGCCAAATGCAGAGAGTGCACACCATGCATCCTTTGCATGTAATGATCATCAACAGTAATATGTATTCTCCAGAGCCAATAATCTTGCTTCTTTTTTTTTTTTTTTTTTTGGTGAAAACATCTTTGGCAGCATCTACTAATTTTTCAGACTAAAGTAAAATCAATTGGTCATGAAAATGCGATGCAGAAATGACAAAAATTACATCACTTCCTAAATGACGCTAACTCTGTCACTAATATTGATATGGTAGAGTAAGCAGTGGGTGTGAGAATAAAATATTATAGGTTCTGATTTTCATCAAAGTTGTTTTCACATAAAACATCTTTCGTGCATATAGGATACACATGCACTTTTTTTCTTTTTTTTTATTTTAATTCCCATACCTGTCCATAGCCAAGTGGTCAGAAGATGAAGTGCAGTAGCACATGCTCTTTGAGTAGATTGGGGTTCAAGCCCCTGACTTCTAAATATGGTTGATCTGCCAACCTGCACTGGACCAGTGTGGCAGATTATAGTTCATTTTCCTCAACATGGATTGTTGAGGAGGCTTCCATCCTGCAGTGGGTTGATAATGGCTACAGTTTACTTTTTTTTACCTATATAAATAAAAATTTGCTCTGTCAGCAAAAAAAAACAAACTTTGTTTATAATGTTAGATTTTTGCTTTAATGGTGCACTAAATTCCATGGCAAACTAAACATGCTGCTCTTTAGCATTTGGTATTAGTGGCTGGCTGAACTGAATATGGTAAAGATATGCACACAAGTTACTTTGATAACTCTTTCTTACTTTGTTGTAAAAAATCTTCATCTCTTGTAAAAATTTATGCAATCACTTCCTTGGGTTCTTCAACAAGATGTCCCCACCTTCATCAACTCTCTGGCATTTCTTAATGAAGGTCGGCCTTCATGACCTTGCCTGTACTTTCAAACTGATCCATTAGCCTCAACACTGGTTTGCTTGTTCATCATACATGTCGAAATGCTGTGGCAATCTTTTTTGAACAGAAACAATCGAATCCCCACTTCTATAGTATTCCTGAGCAATAAACCCTTTTTGTTCAATGCTATATGCTGTCATTTAGAGGTGTATAGAACTGAACATTCTTATAACACTACTGAATTTTGAATGATCAACAGGTGGTTTAATTTTTCTTTTATTTCTTCTTTAAAATATGTCCTGTTTTACATTATTCAGAAACAGAATAATCTTTCTCAGAACATTTAAAAAAAAAGAGTTGAATAAGCTATCTTTAAAAATATACAAGTTTTCTGCCTGTAAATTAGTAAATAAGAATAGCATGATAGTCTGGAAAAATTCTAATGTTCTGATAATTTATACTATACCCAAACATATTTAAAACAAAGCTTAACAAAATAATTAGCAAAAATAATGAAAAAATTATTATTTTCTGCTTATTTCAGCAAATTTTCTTTTGTCCCTTTTATGCAGCTGACCTGCTTTTAAGTGAAAAACAACAACAAAAATATTAATAAGAATACAGGCCAATTACTGCTATCTGTATAATACTGTTTTCTAAAACAGTATTATACAAAATAGTATTACAAAAGATTGATCATTGATTTCCCACCTGTTTGATGCTTTGCTGAGCAAGGAATGAAGTCGACAATACTGGACTCCCACAAACACTAAGACGGCAATGAAGAAAAATGTCTTCATTCACAAAATCCTCACTCAACTGGAAGGAAAATCGCTGTCGTCGTAATGAATCTGAATCTTTACTGACACACAATCCTTTTGACAAGATTTCTACACTCAAATCTGCTGGACAGCTAAGTAAAACAAGCAAGGAAATATAACCATTTTCTTTAATATAAATTAAAAGCTACTAAATACATAAAAAAAATTTCTTTAATCCTAGCTGAATATGACTATATCAAGCTCAGAAAAACTAAATATGACACAAACTGAAACAAAAGTTGTTTTTTCACTGACTTTAAATATGCTCCATTCAAGTTAGACTCAGTAAATAGATAATTTTCAGACAATTTTGCAGAACTCTGCCCAGTTCTGCAAAATAATATTTGCTTTCAGGTTGGTGCTTGCTCACTAAAATGAACTATCAGAGACTTGAATTTGCATTGCAAGATCATCTAGACAAGACTGCAGCAATAATTCAGACACAGCATGGGTTTGTTAAGGGTAAGCTTTGTCTGACAAATTTTATAGGATATTATGATGTGGTTACAAAGGAACTGGATGCAAAAAATAATTTTGATATCATATATTTGGATTTCAGGAAAGCTTTTGACACTGTTGCGCATGGAAGACTATTGTACAAATTGGAGCAGAATGGTATTAAGGGTAAGTTGCTACAATGGATAAAAGGATGGTTAAGTGGGAGAAGACAGAGGGTGGTAATCAATGGGTGCTGCTCTTCTTGGACTAATGTTATTAGTGGTGTCCCACAGGGTTCGGTGTTAGGTCCACTGTTGTTTTGTATATTTATCAATGATATTGATGAAGGTATATCAGGCTTAATGCCGAAGTTTGCAGATGATACAAAGGTTGGCAGGGTTGTTAATGACAGTAATGGCAGTGTGCTACTGCAACAGGATCTGGATAATTTGGGCAGATGGGCTAAGAAGTGGCAACTGAAGTTTAACCTTGACAAATGAAAAGTACTACATATGGGTAGAAGTAATCCCAGAGAAACGTACCAACTGTGTGGTACTACACTTAAGGTGGTAGAAAATGAAAAAGACCTGGGAGTAATTGTGCAGGCAGATATGAAGTTTTCTGAGCAATGCAGACAGGCTGCCAGGGCAGGTCATGGGGTTTTGTCAATGATATATAGGAATTTTGCTAGCAGGGAGAAGGAGGTGATTATCCCTCTGTATAAGGCAATGGTCAGGCCACGCCTTGAGTACTGCGTACAGGTCTGGAGGCCTCATTTTAGGAAGGATGTAGATTTACTTGAGCGTGTACAGAGAAGGGCAACAAGATTGGTGAGGGGAATGAAGGGATCCTCTTATCAAGAGAGGCTTAAGTTCTGCAAATTGCAGTGGCTGGAGACTAGGCACCTGCGCGGTGATCTGATTGAGGTGTATAAGGCCTTGAATGGGTTCAGCACGCTGAATTCTGATGGAATCCTTCCACTTGTTCAGATTACGAACCTAAGGGGGTATAAATTCAAATTAAGAAAGGACAGATGTAGAATAGATGTGCGGAAATTTGCCTTTAGCCAGCAGGTGGTTAATTGCTGGAACAAACTTCCATCTGTCGTTGTGGAAGTTGATAGGTTGAATAAATTTAAGGAGGAACTGGACAGGTATTTGGAGGGAATGGTGTGATTTTTTTTTTTGGCTGATGCTGCATAAGCTCATACACTTGCTTTCTTGCATCACATGCCACTACTACTACTACTACTTCCAACTGTGCTGAAAATAATCACTTTACTTGAAATAAAAACGAAATTTTTTTATCTTTATTTATAAGATGGATCACACCTGTTTATCCATTTTGCTAATACTTGCAACTCACCAGATGATATATAACTTTTCCTAAAAAAATGTCAAACTGCACAGAAGTTTAACTTAGAAAACACCAATCACAAATTGGACATTGCCTTAAGAAACAGCCAAACCTTATACCATATGTACAACAAAAACAAAAAATAATACAATACCTTAATGCAAAATAAATTTTTCAGAACTGTGCTGAGTTTTTTTTATATTTTGGATGCAATATGTATTTAATTGTCAAAAATAAAACATACAATAATGGAATTAAACATTTAATGTTGAAAATATTATTGTCAGCATATTGCATCACTCTGCCTATCAATTGGAACAGTTTAGTGCTTACCAAAAATTACTTTAAATACTGAGTGGTAGTAGCACAGAGTAGGCAGAATAACTGATGTAGCTGAATTTCCAATGTTCTTATTGATACTGGAGCGCTGAAATTTCAGCGATGTTTATTCCCATGGGTTCAGGTGGTGCAATTTTTATTAAAAATGTTCTACTGCTAATGAACCAGAATTATCTCCTCCTCCACTTCCAATTCTAATTCTTTCCACATGCTCTTTTAGCCTACCATGAATCTTCAGTATATCTCACAATATAATATACATCATAATCATTAAAAGAAATCATGCAAAAGATTTCTTTAAATGTCCCTTAATTCTCTGGTGGTCACATAGAACAACTGATAAACTCAACTGTGTTTTTTTTTTGTTATTTCTCTAATCTGGAACCAGATTATATTTTCCCGCATGTCTCCCCACCACTAAATGATAATGCAGTATTTTCTGATCTTATTTTAATTTACTACTGATTATTACAATTTAACTGTTTAGTTGTCTGATATATGCCATATGTCTTCTCTTGTCTGCATTATTGTTTGTTGGAGTAATACACTAATAAGTGAATCTTCCCCGATGGATGGGTGTATTTATTCATAATTTCATAATTCAGGTTATTCATAATTCAGCTCGCATATGAATTCTGAATATTTTTCTGTAATTTTTCATCTGGCAAACAAGTAATTTCCAGTTTGCAGAAAAAGATATACAGCATAAGAAATTTCAAGTAAAAATGAAGGGATAATTTTTCTAAATCATAATTAATTTCAGATAGCTGATATATAGTATATAATATAGTTAATGTTTGTTTGTTATTTGGTTTTTAGGAGCATTAGCAACTAAGGCCATATTGCTCCGGGATATGCGGTGGTCATTCCCTGACCTTTCCGCATCCACCGTATTTGGTGGTGATGGGCTCGAACCCTGGTCTAAATCAAGAAGCATGTTCTACGCACTGCTGCTCCTTCCCACCTGGCTACGGAGGCGCCCATAGTTAATGTAGTATAATAGAGTTAATGTAGTATAATAAAGTTATAATATAGTTAATAATCTCAGATAATTTGAATATTAATTTTAGACAGTTTCAGAATATGATAAAAATTAAGTTTTATGATAAAGAAATGAACATTAGGTCTAACAGATAGACAACCATTTGACTACATTTGTTCCAACTTGTGGCATAATCATAGGAGAGTTGAGGGTTTAAGAGTAATAGAAAAGCAGAATGAAGTAACCTTGCATAACTTTTCAGGACTGTAAATGTTTAGAAGTGGTTACTGGCTAATATACAGGAAATATTGTTCTTATACACAGATTAAAAACAAAATTCTTTTTCCCCTGTGGGTAAGTCAGATGATATTTTTGAAATAAGCTAAATATTTAAATTATTAATAATAGCAGGTCAGATGTCTTTTTCCTATACTAGAATTACAAACCAAAATCTGTAATAGAGATATGAATAATTCTTTCCACTGATCTCATATATGTAACACTTTCATAATAACTTTTCTTGGTATTGCACTAATTCAAATAAATAATGCTTCACTATTATGAAGTATTCCTATTTACAACCCATCTTACTTAACAGATGCTCAGATATCATCTTAGAGAGCAGTCAGGTACTGAGTTAGTGAAAAGTTGGCATAAATGGCTAAACTTCGGTTCTTTGAGGTTGTCACAGACATTCTCTAAGATATGCCAGAGAAGCTGTACTTGCTACCTGGGAGTCTAAAACGCTGATGGAACTGATATTCGGGTGACACTCAAGTCAAGTGGACCCAATTTCGGCGAAGTCTGGACAGTCTGTGACAGCCAAATCCTCTGCTTCCACATTCACGATGGTGGGACTGTTAGTAACCCTGGGTATAACCTCCATGCACAAGTACATGGTGGGTGACCACCCAGGTGTGAACCAACGTAAGCAGGGGTCGAGGTGTGGCGCCCACACCACATGGAGGAACGCCACCCCTCTATGTTACCAGGCAGTACTAGGTGGTAGATGACTCTCATCAACCAGCGAAATACCACCACTTTGCTTATTGGAGGCTTGAAGTGGTGGAACCCATGTTTAGTCTCTAGAGCTAAGTTCCGGTCAGCCCTTCCCTATCTCTTCCATCATGCAGTATGATTGATGACTTTTGAGGTTATGATGAACGTCGTGGCGAGATCCAATATTCCTTACATTTCGAGGGTACAGCTCTAAAAGGGTGTTCGCAGGCCGGCCGCTAGTTAGTACACTGGACTGAACCTATTGGTAACTCTCTAGGAGGCTTCCGGATCAGCTAGTGTATAAACTTGCTACCTCTACTCTGCCAGATAGCGACTGGAGGGAGTCCGAGTAGTGTGTATGCGGGGAGCATTGTCGAGACCACATTATGTCAAGGATCTGGGTATATTCTTACCACATGTACGCCATATCCAAAAATATCATTACTTCATACAGCATGACCCACCCACTTTTTCTTACTATTGAATACACAATGAATTGTCAAACTAATAGAGCAAGCTTATCTGCGAAAAAGATCTAAACCTCCCAAGGACTTCCTAATTCATTTCACAAATATACGTAGTCTCAATTCTAATCTCAACGATGTCCATTTCCACTTGCAGTCTGCCAAACCCCATGTACTTTTTCTGACAGAATCTCTGTTATCGGTTGATTCAACTACTGCTCATCTCAGATGCCCAAATTATTCGCTGTATGATTCCTTTCACCTCAAAGGTGGTACTTGTGCATATATCCATTCTGATATTCCCTGTCAGAGACTTGGCAATTTGGAATCTCCTCTCTTTGATCTTCTTTGGCTTAAAATCTCTCTACCTCATTGTGTCAAATTCATCTGTTGTCTCTACCGTTCTCCCAACTCCAATACTAATCACTTGGAGCTCTTTGACTTCCTCGCTTTGCAACTTGACTTTCTCCAGTCCAACTTTCCTAACAGTGAGGTAATTTTCGGCGCCTCCGTAGCCAGGTGGGAAGGAGCAGCGGTGCGTAGCACACGCTTCTTGATTAGACCGGGGTTCGAGCCCATCACCACCAAATACGGAAGATGCGGAAAGGTCAGGAAATGACCACCGCATCTCCCGGAGCAATATGGCCTTAGTTGCTAATGCTCCTAAAAACCAAATAACAAAAAAAAAAAAAACAGGTAATTTTCCTTGGTGATTTTAATGTTCACAACTCCAGCTGGCTTCCGTTTTCTAGTCACACTGACCAGCAGGTCGAGATGCTGAGGATTTTGCAATTACTAATGACCTAACACAGATTGTTCATTTACCTACAAGAATACTGGACATTCCTAATCATACAGCCAATACGCTTGATCTTTTTCTCACAAACAACCCTTCTAAGTACACGGTCGAAGTGAAAGGTCCTTTAGGCACTTCAGATCACAACTTGGTGATTGTCTCTTCTCCAATGGAACCTTTATCTCATGGCTATTCCCAACCTCGTGTTGTTTGGCATTACAAGAATGCAAAATGGGATGACCTGAGAGACTTCTTTTCTTCTTTTCCTTGGTCAGATTACTGTTTCAAAACTTCTGAGGTCAACGTTTGCTCTGATCGTGTCAGTGAAATTATTCTTGCAGGAATGGAATCCTTTATCCCACACTCCACTTTAAAATCTCGTCCTTTATCTAAACCTTGGTTTTCCAATAAATGTGCTAAAGCTGTCCAAGAGAAGAACGTTGCATATCGTAATTGGCTTGTTTCTAATTCTTCAGTTTCATTTTCTGCCTACACCAAAGCTCGCAACAATTGTAAAGGAGTTATTAATCAGTCCAAACTAGAGTTTGAACAGGCTAAGAGTAGAAAACTTGCTTCTTGCCCTAATGGTAGCCGAGCATTCTAGTCTCTTGCCAAAGCTATTGGCCACAACTTTTGACCATCTCTGCTCCTACCTCTGTCCAAACCAGATGGTTCTGTTGTCACTTCAGCCAAGGATAAAGCTGGCCTGCTAGCATCCCATTTTTCTTCCAGCTCATGTATTAATGATCTTGGTAAAACACCCCCCCACCATTCCCAACACGCTCCATTCAATGTCTCCTGTGGTCTTCCGTCAAAAGGATATTACAAGGATTTTGATGAATCTTGATGCTAAGAAAGCTCCAGGTCCCGATGGTATTTCTCCACTTGTTCTCAAAACCTGTGCTCCTGAACTTACTCCTATTCTTTACCGCCTTTTTTCACTTTCTTATTCCAAAGGTGTTTTTCCTTCTGCTTGGAAATTTGCTCATATCCAGCCAGTTTCTAAAAAGGGTGACAAATCTTTCCCATCCAATTATCGTCCCATTGCAATTACTTCTACTCTTTCTAAAGTAATGGAGAAATCAATTAACCGCCAACTCTTAAACCACCTAGAAACCTTCCGTCTGATCAACGATCGCCAGTATGGATTCCATCAGTGTCGATCCACTGGTGATATTCTGGCTTATTTTACCCATTTATGGACTAATTCAATGGAAAGGTTCGGTGAAACACAAATAGTTGCTCTTGACATCTCAAAGGCTTTTGATCGTGTTTGGCATAAAGGTCTTCTAAACAAGCTTCCATCTTATGGTTTGCCAACTGTTTTTTGTAATTGGTTATCCAGTTTTTTCTCTGATCGCTCACTGAGGGTGATGGTAGATGGCTCTCTGTCTTCTAACTTCTCCACTAATGCTGGTGTTTCCCAAGGTTCAGTTCTTTTCCACACTCTTTTCCTCTTGTATATCAATGACCTTCTTCCACTGACTGGAAATCCTATTCATAGTTTTGCCGATGATAGCACATTGCATTCAACTTTCCATTTTGAGAAACCTTGTCCTGCTCAATCAGCTTCAACTTCTCGAAAATCTGCTACCAATTCCTTAAATGCCGATCTTCAGGTAATTCTCCAGTGGGGCAAAGACAACTTAGTTGATTTCAACCCTTCTAAAACTCAGTCTTGTCTTATATCTCACAAAAAGGATTCTTCTGCTCTTATGCTTATGTTTAGTGACACTCCAATTTCTAGGCAAAATGATATATCTCTTTTAGGGATTACTCTCACTTCTAATCTCTCTTGGCACAAGCACATTACAAATATTGCTTCCTCTGCATCTAAAAAACTTGGTTTTCTCTTTCGCTCTCGGCGTTACTTCTCTTCCAAACAGCTGCTCACTCTGTATAAATCACAAATCCGCCCTGCCATGGAATATTGTTCCCACATCTGGGGTGGTGCCCCCAAAACCTCTCTCAGGCTTCTTGATTCCATTCAGAAGAGGGTAGTTAGGTTAATTAATGATTCATCTCTAACAGAGTCTCTCCACTCGCTTTCTCATAGACGTACTGTTTCTCCTGCATGCCTCTTCTACAGATACTTCCATGGGCACTGTTCTTCTGAATTGGCTTCTATAATTCCCGTTCTCTCTTTCAAAACAGTCCGAATACATGCCGCCACCAGTCAACATCCATTTACCGTCCAACTTCAAACCCACAGAACCAACTTTTCATCTTCCTCATTTATTCATTCAACTGCCGTTTTCTGGAACAACCTTCCTTCATACGTATTTCCTGAAAATTACAATCTACAGAAGTTCAAGTCCAATGTCAACAAATATCTTCTTTCGTCTTCTCAACCTCCAACCCAAGCACGGTACTAAGTACTATAGGTTCTAATACCTCTCGTGTTTGGGGTTCCCAAACACGAGAGGTATTAGAACCTCTCGTGTTTGGGAACACGAGATATATCACTCATATTAATGAGTGATAAAGTTTTTTATCACTCATTAATATGAGTGATAAAAAACTTTAAAATAAAACAGATTAAGTTTCATAATAAGGAAATTATGAAATGATTAATATGACATGCATCCTTCTACTATTCTACAATCACAAACCAAAGTTTATATTAGTAACAAACAAAAGTTTTTCTTTAAAACTTTTGTTTTTCTGGTTTTTATTTAATTTATTGAATTATATATATGAATGCTGAGGAAGTGAGAAAAAAAAAAGAATCTTATATTGTAAGCATATAGCAAACTAACCTATTTTTAATGAGCATATTCCTTCTAGATTTATCCTCATTGGGGTTACTCGTTCCTGAGAGCCAACACTCATCAATCACAACACAATAAGATGAATCTGAGGAGAGAAAAATGCCCAGTTAAAAAAAGAAAAGACCCTTAAAAATGAAGGACAAAAATATAACGTACCCTAAAAAAGCTTTTAAAAATGAAATGTATTAAATTTAATGATTTAATACATTTAATTAATTTAACTCAAATCTGAAAGTACATAAAAATAACTTTCTATCCAAAATTCATATTATCTAATTTTTTTTACAAAGTATACTGGATTTAACTCTTTGTCAGATGCCACTTGTAATTTTTTTTTAATAGAAGATATATCTTCTATATATCTTTCTTTAAATGATGATACAGTATTTTTTGTTTAAATTTCAGTTTATTAGATTTGTAAGAGGTTGTTTGTTTATTTGGTACAATAGAGCACACGAGTGACTACATCTTTTTTTGGAATTTGCTGGAGTATGAACACTCCTCATTCAACAGCTATAATTCATTCTTCCACAGATCCTGAAGGATGGTGGAAGTGGGGGGGGGTTGCAAATTATAGGTAATATATCTACACCAATGTCATTTTATAATTTGGCTCATGGCACCTATCATATTTTTCTGAAAATTGCATTTTCAGAAAAGAAATTTAAAAATATATATACAATTTCCAGTTTTCTTTCTGGCTTTACAATTTCTAGTTTTTTATCCGGTAAAAAGTTAGATTAAAAAAAAAAAGAAAAGGGGTTGCAGAACAGAAGCAAAAAAAAATACTATATATAGCACAAGAAATTTCAATCAATAAGAAATGAGATAAATTACTTAAATAATAATTAATAAAAGCTCATTTTCATTTAGCAAAAAAATGCTAAAAATTATTTTTTTTATAATAAAACAAAAATGGAGTCTAATGGACATTGCATAAGTATTAGTATTATTAGTATTTACCATAAAAGAGCAAAAGCTTAAGATGCTGAAGTTCATGACAAGAAATATGCATTTAGTCAAAGCTTAATAAAGAGACGGCACTCACCTCAATAATCTGTTGTGGTTATATGAATCATAAAACAGTGTTAGAAATCATTGGTTAAACTAAAAACGGTGTTTAAAAATCATGGCAAGGAAAGTGTGGTTTAAAAAGAGTAATTGAAAAACTCAGCCTAGAAGAGGAAGGGTGCACCATATTGTCCTCTAGTTGTCTGAAATTATCTGAAATTAAAATTAAAAAAGGATTAAGGCCAATAGTAGAGAATGACGGACCTTCGATAGGTTCATCTTCAGTTGGCGATAAAAAGAAGAGTGAAAGGGTTGCTGTAGATCTAAAGTACCTGAAATGTTATGCTGGACACGTGGTAATTTAATTCACGTGAGATTTCAAATGGTAGACAAGGTAACCGGAAGTTTTGTGTTTAAAATGTCAAGATTGGTGTTGAGATGATACCATTCTATTACGAGGGTTTCGTATAGTAGGAGTTTATAATTTGAATTTAATTTGACGATGGTTGTTGCAGTATCAACTGAGGGGTTGAAGGAAATACTGAACTATCTCAACATGTACACACTCATAACCACAACCCCTCAGTTGATACCGCAACAACCATCGCCAAATTAAATTCAAATTATAAACTCCTATATGAAACCCCCATAATAGAATGGTATCAACTCAACACCGATCTTGACTTAAACACAAAACTTCTGGTTACCTTGTCTACCATTTGGAATCTCACGCGAATTAAATTACCACGTGTCCAGCATAACATTTCAGGTACTTAAGATCTACATCAATCCTTTCGCTCTTCTTTTTAATCGCCAACTGAAGATGAACTTATCGAAAGTCCATCGTTCTCAACTATTGGCCTTAATCCTTTTTTAATTTTAATTTCAGATAATTCCAGACAACTAGAGGATGATATGGTGCACCCTTCCTCCTCTAGACTATGATTTTCAATTACTCTTTTTAAATCACACTTTCCTTACTGCGATTTTTAAACACCGTTTTAGTTTAACCAATGATTTGTCACACTACTGTTTTATGATTCATATAACCACAACGAATTATTGAGGTGAGTGCAGTCTCTTTATTAAGCTTTGACTAAATGAATATTTCTTGTATTAGTATTAGCAATGGCCACATGGTGCAAGGAAGCCCATGGCTTTCTTGCACCACTTCACTGCACCAGCCAAAAAAATAATAATAATAATAAAATAAAATAATAAGAATAAAAATAAAATAATAATAATAAGAAGAAAATTTAAATAATAATAAGAAGAAATTTTAAATAATAATAATAATAATAATTAATAAGAGAAAAGGAAAAAGACAACCTATTTTTTTTTTTTTTTTGGTAGTTGTTGGCGCATCGGCTTCTGTTGCCATAATGCACCTCCCAAAGTTTTTGCAGTACTTTGATCCAAGCCTGAGGCGGGATTCAAACCCGCGACCTTTGGGTTGCTAGGCAGGCACTTTAACCACCTGGCTAGCCCAGTCAGCTAGACAACCTATGCGTTTTTCCCACCTCCCGTAAGTTTTCCAGCTGACCTTTGAATTTTCTCAAATTGTCAGCCGCTACCACCCATGTAGACTAAAATAAAACTTCCTGCAATTCAGTCTAAACACCCCTCCCCGTAACTTGAAATTATGGCCCCTAGTTCTAGAATCATTCATAACCGTGAAAATTTCGTCTTCATCATTTTGTTTATGCCTCCGAGAGCTTTAAACACCTCAATCAAGTCTTCCCTAAGGTGCCTAGTTTCCAGGCTCAGCAACCTGCATATCCAAAGTCTTTCCTCATACGGATGCCCTTTTGCTGATCTCACCAGGCGCGTTACCTGTCTTTGGACCTTTTCATGAAACAAAATGTCTTTCTTTACATGGGTCTCCATACTTGAGCACAGTATTCCAAGTGTGGTCTAACAACAGCCTTATATAATGGGATTATGACGTCCTTATCTCTACTAGCAATTGTTCGATTAATCATCGAGAAAACACCATGGGCCTTCCTTGCAACCAGTCTACAATGCTCAGTAATTGTGATGTCTATAATAAATTTTAGGAGTGCAATTAACAGTGTCAAGCACAATTTTTAACTAGGCCTTAAACCATGCAGCAAAACAAATTTTGCATATAGGCTCTCTTATTAGAATTACAGCATTAGCAAATGATGTCTACAATAAATTTTAGGGGTGCAATTCACAGGGCCAAGCACAATTTTTAACTTAGCTTTAAACCATGTAGCAAAACAAATTTTGCATATATGCTCTCTATTACAGCATTAGCAAAGTAGTATCTACCCTTTGTTGTAATTTCAACATATTCAAAGGTTTAAATATTATCCACTGGTTGCTTAATCGTGTTTGTGTGTGCGCACACATGCAGGCACATATATTTTGACCATGATTTTTCTTGCTTTGTAATCATTAATTATATGATCATATCCCAGCACATGTAATCAAGTCACAAAGGAGGTTAGGCAGGTGAAGGCAGATTACGAGAAATCTTTGGCAAAGGATGCTAAGAAAAACAGCAAGGATTTCTTTACTTATATAAACTCTAAAAGGAAGGGGATGAATCAGATTGGTCCACTTGATATCAATGGTATGACTGTTGATGATCCTGCACAGATAGCAAACAAACTGAATGAGTATTTTGCATCTACATTCACACACGAGGAGTTATTAAGGATTGAAAATGCCAGAAGGTTATCAAATTGTAGCAGGCTGCTTAATGATTTTGTAATAACCGAGAGCTTGGGTTTTATTGGCGCATTAGCGACTAAGGCTATAATGCGGACTGAGAGCAAAGTGGAGGAGAAATTGTAGAAGTTAAACATAAGAAAGGCACCTGGGATGGATGGGATCTATTCAGTTATATTAAAGAAGGCGGCAAATGAACTAAGCAAACTCTTAGCCATAATTATGAGAGAGCATCCTTCGACTCAGGGGAGGTCCCCACGGACTGGAGATGTGCAAATGTATCCCCAATTCACAAAGGGGAATCAAAGGGTGACATGAGTAATTACAGACCAGTTAGTTTAATTTCTGTTCCGAGTAAAATAATGGAGTCACTGGTTAAAGATGCATTGCAGGATCATATAGACAAGACTGCAGCAGTAATTCAGACACATGGGTTTGTTAAGGGAAAGTCTTGTCTGACAAATTTGATTGGATATTATGATGTGGTTACAAAGAAACTGGACGCAAAAAATAATTTTTATATCATATACTTGGATTTCAGGAAAGCTTTTGACAATGTTGTGCATGGAAGATTACTGTACAAATTGGAGCAGAATGATATTAAGGGTAAGTTGCTACAATGGATAAAAGGATGGTTGAATGGGAGAAGACAGAGGGTGGTAATCAATGGGCACTGCTCTTCATGGACTAATGTTATTACTGGAGTCCCACAGGGTTCAGTGTTGGATCCACTGTTGTTTTGTTTATTTATCAATGATATTGATGAAGGTATATCAGGCTTAGTGTCGAAGTTTGCAGATGATACAAGGATTGGCAGGGTTGTTAATAACAGTAATGGCAGTGTGCTACTGCAAGAGGATCTAGAAAATTTGGGAAGATGGGCCTAGAAGCGGCAACTGAAGTTTAACATTGACAAATGCAAAGTACTGCATATGGATAGAAGTAACCCCAGAAAAACGTACCAACTGTGCAGTACTACACTTAGGGTGGTAGAAAATGAAAAAGATCTAAGAGTAATTTTGCAGTCAGATATGAAGTTTTCTGAACAATGCAGACAGGCTGCAAGAGCAGGTCACGGGTTTTGTCAATGATAAACAGGAATTTTGCTAGCAGGGAAAAGGAGGTGATTGTCCCTCTGTATAAGACAATGGTCAGGCCATGCCTTGAGTACTGCATACAGGTCTGGAAGCCTCATTTTAGGAAGGATGTAGATTTGCTTGAGCATGTACAGAGAAGTGCAACAAGATTGGTGAGGGGAATGAAGGGATTCTCTTACCAAGAGAGGCTTAAGTTCTGCAAATTGCAGTGGCTGGAGACTAGGCACCTGCGAGGTGATCTGATTGAGATGTATAAGGCCTTGAATGGAACAAACTGCCATCTGCTGTTGTAGAATTTGATAGGTTAAATAAATTTAAGGAGGAACTGAATAAACATTTAGAGGGAATGGTTGTGTGAATTTTTTTTTTTTTTTGGCTGATGCTACATAAGATCGTACGCTTGCTTTCTTGCATCACATGCCACAATTACTATTACATCTTTCATAGGTTACAGTTAAATATAGCCAGTCAACAACCTAGAGAAAAAGTTCTAGAGAAAATGCCAGCAAACAAGTCATCATTGCAAAAGAAAACAAATTGCTAATATGCTACCACATGTGCCAAATACCTGCAGTTTTTTTAAAACAAAATAAAGATTTTTTTTTTTTTTTATTTATTCCTAAGCAGTGATGTTCAGTTACACATACTGATTTTCATATATCACTTTCCAAAAGCATTAATGCTTTAACACTATGACAAGTGAAAATTCCAGATGATTTTTCCCCCCTTAGCTGGGTATTAATATTATGACTACTTTAAAAATAAATTATCACATTTATAATTATAATAGCTTAGTTTTTGAAAAACTAAAATGCTTTTTTTTTGGTATCTGGTATGTGTAATTTTGTCCTACTGTTATTACTTTCCTAAAACAATAACTTCACATACAACACACCCATGCAACAGACACACCTAACCTTCTCCAATAAAAATCAAAAAGAAAACCAGTAACAAAATTTGGCATTTCCGTGCTACAAACAAATGAGAACTCCTTCATCCCAATTGTTCTGTCTCCTTCACTGCTTCATGATTCCATATCACTATGGGGAAGTGGTGCACATCACTCTCACAAACAGTGCAGTTAAGCCTGTTACAAAGGAAGATGCAGGATCGTTCCTTTACCTAGAGAGGTTGACTATGGCATATTTCACAGTTGTTAAATTTATATGATGTTTATTGCTACTGACCCAACCTTCGGAATGTCCATGAGAAGTACTAAAAAGTACAGTAGATATTTCTTTTCTACAAAAGAAATATTTTTTAGAAAAAATCCTTTTTCTAAAAGGATTTTTTTTAGCTCTTGGAATGAATTTCATCACTACATCTTCAATGTTAGATAAAATATGTTAGTAAAATAAACAGTGGCTTAACTAAATGACAGGTATTTTTCAAATACCTATGTCAGTCATTTAGTTACTGACATACAAGCTATTAACTTTTAATGCTTACCAGCATCTATTGAAGCTTCCACAAAAATGTGATCATTGGCTATAAACCTTAAAGGAAATAAATTTTCATGCAAGGGATGAGTAAATTCTTTGCTTAAGTATAAATCCATCTTGTAGGTATACGGATTGAGTATCTGCAAAACAAAAAAGAGAATCAGACTAAAATAAAAAAAAAAAAAAAATCTTAACTAATCCTGTACAGTAACATACTAATATCTACTACTCATATTCACACAGGACTTAAAACATTTTCTAGTACAGAGTAAAAGATTAAACTAAAAATTATTATATTTATTGCACAACAATAATTGCCAAAGGTTATTATTGTGAAGCAATAAATGCCTACATAATAATCAGCATACCCAAATTCATAAAGAAACCAAGAAATACAGATAAACAGACCCGTTTTGAAAATTTGTTGCACAGTCACTTCTGAAGTAATTGATTGATATCAAAATTCCCAATTTAATGTTCAGATGCATTTAAAATAGAAAGTACACAAATTGGGGAAGAAAAATGTACTGCTTTTTATTGTCAGTTTGCTATATTATAATACAGTGGATTCCAGTTAATCAGGGCAGCCGTTTATTTGGGACAAAACTTAAAAAAAAACCGAACCCAATCGAGAAAATAACCAGGGTTTACTTTGCTTAATTGGGACAACATGCCGTTTAATCGGGGTGGGAGACTGAAGCACTGGAGATTACCCTACGATCGTCTCCGACTGTTCAGTCAGATTTCTGGAGGTCACAACCATAAAACAATAAAAACAATTAGTAGTCACCTGTTTATTGGGCTTTTCTGTTAGTGCAATCTATCATAAACGGATAGTAAACTCGATCTTATTGAATTTGCAATAATACCGACAGCTGGAATTCTGTGGGTGTTTACGTTATTATGGTGAAATGTGTTTACACTTTCACGGAATCTTCAATCATATAAAAAAATTAATTTTCAGAATCTTCTCTTCATTCCTATTTTTAAAGTTTCGTAACTTGTTACTCCGTTCTCACTTGCGCGTATCGTGTTACTTGCAATTTGTGTATGCTGTGTTCTTTGTTTTTGATTGCTTATCTTTTTACTGTTTTAAATTTTAACCCCCACCCACAAATGTCAGTGAACAGAAATGTCAACTAGTTAGTATTTACATATTACAGTATGTATCAATTGTTCTGATTATCATGTATTTTCTTCCGATTTTCACGTATCATTTAATTTTTTAATTGGTAAGGTAATAAAGGGTAAATTTGTGCTTAATATATCTTTACTTTTAAAGCCTGTGGATAATATTCCTCCTATTTTTGCTAATTAGAATCGCTGTTTAATAAAATTAAAATTCAATTAACAAACGTGATCACAATGACCAGCGCTTACTACACATCATATAGTGAATGGTACTTTACTATAGTGACTCCATCATAACATGATTTGATTGTACAGTGAACCAATTGTAAAGCGGGGGGGGTCCATTGTATTTAACTTTTTTTACGTGAAACTTCAGATAATTGGGGCAGCCGCTTAATCGGGCCAAAATGCACTAATCCCGATGTGTCCCAAATAACTGGAATCAACTGTATAATATATTTAAAAGATATTTTATCCACATTTCTATCCTTCAATATAATAAAAAGATGCAATTAATTTAGATTGCATTAGGTAGACACATTACAATAGCCTAAATTAATCTTACTTAGATTAATTTAGGCTATCTTACTTAAATTAATCTTGCAACAGAAATTTGAGAAATGTTAACTGAAATGATCAAATTAATCATAAACTTATTCAAAATTCAATTGAAAAATAAAGTTGGAATGTAACCACACCATGAAGCCAATTGAAATTTTAGTTATTCTTTCAGCTACCTGAACTTAATTATGTCTTTCAGCTACTTAATTTATTAGAATTTATTTATCACAATTACAAATATAACACTACCTGACTAGGAGTCTTCAATTCAGGATCATTAGTGGTCAAATTATATACACATTGGAAGGACAGTGGAATAAGTAGATGAGTATTTTTATCATCTGAATGTTTTCCAGAATTTACAATTCCGAATTCTGCACCTGAGCCATCTTCACCAGAAACATCTTCATCATCTGTAAGTGTGTCGATTGCATCAGAAGGTAAGATGCTGCCTTGTTTTGTTGACCAAAAGAGAACCTAAAGGTTATAACACACAAAGGCTTTAAAAAAAAATTGCATGCCAGAATATTTAATGTATTTTACATTATTAAATACTTAAACACACCATCAATACACTAAAATAACCACATGAACAAAACTACACCTATAATAATAACTTTACAATTTGTACTGAATGATTTTGATTGATATAATTACGAGAAGTCAATACTAAGCTAACAAGAAAATATGCAATAGATCAGTACAGAACCATTACCCAGCCAATGACAATAGTCATTGATGTTACCCTGGAAAAATTAGTGGAATATGAGGTTTATACAAAAGGCATCTGGATTATTATTGTTGTTCAAGGTTGAGACAATAGAGCACACTCTGAAAAAACATAATGTGTTTAGGCCTATTTCATCTTTATATCCACACAGTAAGCTGTTCACATGCTTATGACAGTCTGTTATTGTCAGCTAATAGTAAAGATGGTTTTTTACATCTCATATTTCAAAATGGAATGCAATGAACAATGTGTGTGTGCATTAAATTTTGCTTTAGAACTGGAAAAGTCACAAGTGTAAAATCTGATCTTGAAATTGCATATGTAGGCTCTACATTGGGCAGTACAGAATTTTTCCACTGGCACCACTGTTTCAAACAAGGTAGAGTCTGTCAAAAGTGCTCTGTGATCTGGATAGCCAACAATCTCAGCTTAACTTTGTAAAGGCACCTCCGTTGCCAGGCGGGCAGGAGCAGCAGTGCGTAGCACATGCTTCTTGATTAGACCGGAGTTCGAGCCCGTGACCACCAAATACTGAGGATGTGGAAAGGTCATGGAATGACTGCTGCATATCACCAGAGCAATATGGCCTTAGTTGTTAATGCTCCTAAAAAAAACCAAATAACAATAACATTAACTTTGTAAAGTTGCTGAAGAAAAAAGACAAGAAAAGTGGAACTCCGGGGACTGGTACTTTACCAAATAATGTCCCATCATATTAATAATTGATACTTGTGCTTATATTTTTTATCAACCAGATTTTACTATACAGAGTTTTTGTCCCAAATTCACAAAGGGAGATCAAAAGGTGACATGAATAATTCATGTGAAATAACAGAAATAACAGACCTGTTAACTTAAAGTCTGTTCCTAGGCAATTAACAGAGTCACTGGTTAAAGAAGTGATGTAAGACCATCTGGACATGTAGTTATACTACATGTCACAGCATGGATTTGTTAAGGGGTAATGTTGTCTGACCAATGTTTTGGTTTTGGTTTGGTTTTTTTTTTTTAGGAGCATTAGCAACTAAGGCCATATTGCTCCGGGCAGTGGTCATTCCCTGACCTTTCTGCATCCTCCGTATTTGGTGGTGACGGGCTCGAACTACAGTCTAATCAAGAAGAGTGTGCTACGCACTGCTGCTCCTTCCCACCTGGTTACGGAGGCGCCACTCTGACCAATGTGATTGGATACTACATTGCAGTGACCAAGGAACTGGATGAAAAAATAATTTTGATATCATATACTTGGATTTCAAGATGGCTTTTGATACTGTTGCACAGTGCTTTTTTTTGTATAAAAAAAAAAAAAAAAAAAAAAAATAGGTGCTGGTACTCATTCTTTGCTATCAGGAAAAATTGAAAATTAAAAGGATATGAAAAGTACTCTAAAAATGTTTTTTTTTCTTTCTCTGATATTGTTACTTTAGTGGTAATGTTTTTGGAATAAGAACAACAAATTTAGTATATTAACACAGTTTATTAAGCATAAATTTATTATTCAAGTATATAAAAAAAAAAAAGTAAATAATCGGTCAACTAATGAGTGCCGGACACTCAGGATGAAGGGTCTGTAGTCACAAATGGTTGTTAGTTTAATATCTCAAATAGAGAGCTTTATCGTAACTGAAAACAGTTTCTAGTACCCCGGCTTGGCCTAAAACTAACAAAAACGTTGTCTATTTCAGTCTTTCCAGTTGTTGTCAATGACAAAAGTGGGAGAAGCGATTAAAGTCTTGGAGAAAAGTGACTGGCAGGTGAGGGCCATGCAAAACTCCGCACAGGTGCCTCCCTTTGCACAGGCAAAGACCCTTCCCTTTACCCCTGATGGTAGTTACCTCTTTGAGTAAATCCCACTTCAGCACACTTTGATCACTGCCACCTAGTGGTTCCTTTATCTGCAGATTCTTAATGCATGAAGAATCACTGCTGATAATCAGATCAAGAGTATTACTCCTAGTTGCCTCCTGAACATGCTGATGTAGAAAACAATCATCCAATAAATCCACAAAAGCCTTGCTAGTGTGTAAGTGACCAACCCACAAATTCCAGTCAATATCTGGGAAATTAAAATCCCCCCATTATAAGACTCTCTGATTTACCGGCCCATGCTATTTCCTTGTACAGTTTCTTATTATACTCATCAGAGTCATTAGGCCTATAACACACTCCTACTCTCAATTTTGATCTCCCAATGCTTGTCACACCAAATTGACTCGACACTGCACTGTTCAGTGACGTCGACTGGCTTCACTTCCTTGGATTTTATGTGTTTCTTAACTAACAGTATAACCCTTCCTATCCCATCTATCCTGCCTGTACACACTGTACTCCCCAAATTGCAATTCTGCATTCCTTATATCTGTGTGACACCACGTCTCTGATATCCCAACAATATCTGCCTTTGATGTTTTGAGCAATACCCCAAATTCATCAAATTTATTTACCAAACTCCTAGCATTGATGTATATGCAAGTATACATGCACCTGTTCCTATTCTTAGCTACCGTAACACAACCCATGTGTTTACTTGTACCACAATGACTCCCAGCAGTCTCTGAAATACCCTGCATCTTGTTTTTCAGGCTGCTGCTCATTCCAATAGAAGCAGTGCAAGAATCATTTTCACCTCCGCCAGTGGCTACTGTTAATCTATTAGTCCTTGTATCCCCCCAAGCTAGCGATTTTCCAATCCACCTAACACTGCCTTGATAGCATCAGCAAATATTCTTGCACCCTTTCTATTTAAATGTATCCCATTCTTGTAGAAGCAGTCTCTCCTGTTAACAAGTACAGACCAGGCTGAAAAAAATTCCACAAGAGCTGCTAAGAAAATTCACTGTGAGACCAATCCATGTGTGGCAAATTTACCACGAAAAGGGTTAAGGAAAAGTTATTAGCAGTAAATATTTAGCATAAAAAAGTAGAAACAAACTGATTGTCATAGTTACAAATGATACCCTTCACAGGAATTGCCCAACTCTGTGTTGGCTACTTATAGTCAGTTTCGGATAGGGGTCATTTCTATGGAGTGATTTTCTATCTGAAATTTTTTGAATTTTTGTAAAAATGAAAACTTTGTACATAAATACTTTTAAATGTTAATTTCAAATATTTTCAAAAATCTGGCCAGAATTTAAAAAATTCAATAAAAAATGGTTGAAAAAAAAACTTATTTTTTTGAAACAATTTCTACATCTATTTATTAATTACTTAATTCAATTTAAAGGAGGCATTACAAAGCCTCAGAATTACAAAGGAAACTTGAAATATGTAAGAAAAGTTAAAACAGTCTCTTTAGCTAAATATATCTACCTGATTATAATATATTCTGTTGCCATCAGCTGTCACTAGCTTTGCACCACAGGCCTGCCATGTAGATTCAACTACTAAATAGTTTTCATTTTCTTGTGCTTGACATGAGATATTGCTCAGAGTTATTTTTATTTCCATACTTTTATCTAGCATGTCACTTAATAGTAATTTTATCCTGTCTTGAGGAAAAGACACACGCACTTTGTCATCTAAACATTCCAGAACCATTTCCCTCACAAGCTGCATATTTGGTCTTCTTTGAGCACCTGAAAAATGTATACATTATAGTTTGAAGATAATAAATCAAACAATACATAAACACTTTAATGAATTCCTTGAATAGTTAATATGCTGCATAAATGCAATTAAACAACTGCTATGATTATTTTCAGCAAACAAATAATGTGTTAGTGATATAGTGCAAGAAAGTCATAGGATTTTCTGCACTGGCCAAAAAATAAAAATCATAATAATAATAATAATAATTTTTTAATAAATAAGTAATAAATAATTTTTTATAATAATAATAACAGCTGATCAACATGAATCTCAGGCTGTGCTAGAGACCACTACTCACAAACTATATTGGGACTATACCATAATAATGGACAAGACAATCCTGTACAACAGACCAAATATAATACTCATCAACAAGACCAACGTAATCCTCATCGATAAGACGGAAAAGGCTGCCTGATCGACATAGCAGTGCCCAACCCAGCAACCTCCAGAAAACCTATGAGGAAAGGATCAGGAAGTACACAGACCAAAGACAGAAAGTCAAAGAAATGTGGCATATGGAACAAGTAGTAACCATTCCAATTACAGTGTCAACCACCAGCATGGTGCCAAAGAGCCTCCATAAGAACTTAACAGCGATAGGCCTCCCAGAGAACACTTATACAGAACTCCAGAAAACTGTGATCTTGAACAACTGTAGGATAGTAAGACAGTTCCTCAATCAAAAGTAATAACAATAATAAAAGTAACCAGACAAACAACCACCCCATGCACTTGGTACCAATACCCATCATGGGGTGGTAAAATTCCCATAAAGAAGAAAAAATTTTTATAATAATAATAATTATCACTGAAAAAACAGAAGAATGAAATAATAAACAAATCAAAAATAATAAAGGAAGATTTAAAAATATATAAGATATATAAAATATAGATAAGAAAATAGACTACGTGCTTCCTTCTTCACATCCAGTTGACCTTTGAATTTCTTCAAACTATCAGCCTTGACTAACCATAAGGGTCACTTGTACCAGTAATCAACAACTCACTAGCTAAAAGAAAAATTCCTACAATCCACGCTAAACCTCTTCCTCCATAATTTGAATTTATAGCTAGGTAAAAGAATCCTTTATAACAGTGAAAATTATGCCTTCATTCATTTTACTATCACCTCTAAACTATTAACCACCCTACCAACCTTTGCATCATATGCAAACACACATTAAGCCTAATATGCTTTCATCAGTATCAGAAAAACAGCAAGGATATCTTTACTTATATAAACTCAAAAAGGAAGGGGATGAACCAGATTGGTCCACTTGATATTGATGGTTCGACTGTTGATGATCCCGCTCAGATAGCAAACAAACTGAATGAGTATTTTGCATCTACATTCACATATGAGGTGTTATTAAGGAAGGAAAATGCCAGAAGTTTATCAAATTATAACAGGGTGTTTAAATATTTTGTAATAACTAAGAGCAAAGTGGAGGAGAAATTGTTGAAGTAAAACATAGGAAATGCACCTGGGGTGGATGGGATCTATCCAGTTATATTAAAGGAGGCAACAGAAAAGGAACTAAGCAAACCCTTAGCTATAATTATGAGAGCATCCTTGGACTCAGAGGAAGTCCCCATGGACTGCAGATTGTGCAAATGTATCACAAAGGGGAATTGAAGGGTGACGCGAGTAATTACAGACCAGTTAGTTTAACTTCTGTTCCAGGTAAAATAATGGTTTCACTGGTTAAAGATGCATTGCAGGATCATCTAGACAAGACTGCAGCAGTAATTCAGACACAGGGTTTGTTAAGAGAAAGTCTTGTCTGACAAATCTGATTGGATACTATAATGTGGTTACAAAGAAACTGGATGAAAAAAATAATTTTGATATCATATACTTGGTCTTCAGGAAAGCTTTTAACACTGTTGCACATGGAAGACTACTGTACAAATTGGAGCAGAATGGTATTAAGGGTAAGTTGCGACAATGGATAAAAGGGTGGTTGAGTGGGAGAAGACAAAGGGTGGTAATCAATGGATGCTGCTCTTCATGGACTAATGTTATTAGTGGAGTCCCACAGGGTTCCGTGTTGGGTCCTCTGTTGTTTTGTATATTTATCAATGATATTGATGAAGGTATATCAGGCTTAGTGTCAAAGTTTGCAGATGATACAAAGGTTGACAGTGTTGTTAATGACAGTAATGGCAGGGTTACTGCAACAGGATCTAGAAAATTTGGGCAGATGGGCTGAGAAGTAGCAAATGAAGTTTAACAATGACAAATGCAAAATACTGCATATGGGTAGAAGTAACCCCAGAGGAACGTACCAACTGTGTGGTACTACACTTAGGGTGGTATAAAAAGAAAGAGACCTGGGAGTAATTGTGCAGTATGATATGAAGCTTTCTGAGCAATGCAGACAGGCTGCAAGAACAGGTCATGGGTTTTGTCAATGATATACAGGAATTTTGCTAGCAGGAAAAAGGAGGTGATTATACCTTTGTATAAGGGCCACCCCTTGAGTACTGCATACAGGTCTGGAGCCCTCATTTTAGAAAGTATTTGCTTGTTTACTCTAGACTTGCTTGAGTGTGTAGAGAAGAGCAACAATATTGGTGAGGGGAATTAAAGGATCCTCTTACCAAGAGAGGCTTAAGTTCTGCAAATTGCAGCAGCTGGAGACTAGGCACCTGCGAGGTGATCTGATGAGGTGTATAAGGCCTTGAATGGGTTGTGCAAGCTGAATTCTGATGGGATTCTTCCAATTGCTCAGATTACGAACCTGAGGGAGCATAAAAAAAAACTGTTCCCATTTCATCCCTCCATTCATTCCAAATACCTGTCCAGCTCAGCCTTACAAAATATTTAGGCTATCAACCTCCACAACAAAGAATGGAAGTCTGTTCCACCAACCAACTACCCGCTGGCTAAAGGCAAACTTCCGCACATCTATCCTACATCTGTCTTCCCTCAATTTGAATTTATGCCCTCTCAGGTGATTATTCTGAGCAAGAGGAAGAATCCCATCAGCACTGAGCATGCTCAAACCATTCACGGCTTTATACACCTCAATCAGATCATCTCGCAGGTGCCTAGTCTCCAGACACTGTAATTTGCAAAATTTAAGCTTTTCATCGTAAGAGAATAGATGTGCGGAAATTTGCCTTTAGCCAGTGGGTGGTTAATTGCTGGAACAAACTTCCATCTGTTGTTGTGGAAGTTGATAGCTTAAATAAATTCAAGGAGGAACTGGACAAACTTTTAGAGAGAAAGGTTCTGTAAATTTTTTTTATTTATTTATTGTTTTTTTTTTTTTTTTTTTTTTGGCTGATGCTACATTAAGCTCATATACTTGCTTTCTTGCATCACATGCCTTTATTACTATTAAAATGGGCCCAGATGAATGTACACCAATGCTAGGAGAATAATAAATAAATTTCATGAATTTGAAGTGCTGGTGAAGTCATCAAATGCAGACATTGTTGGGATATCAGGGATGTGGTATCACTCAGATATGGGGAGTACTATACAGAAAAGACAGACATGATAAGAGTGAGGGGGGGGGTTTATGCTCTTAGCTAAGAAGCACATAAAATCAACATCAAGGCAGTGCATCCAGTCAACATGAGTGCCCAATGCAATGTTGAATCGGTTTGGTAATCCTCATCGATAATATCCTGTTCTACATCGGTTTGGTTTTGACATAAGCACTGGGACATCAAAAATGAGAGCAGAAGTGTGTTATAGCTATAATGACTCTGATGAGTACGTCGAACAACTGTACAGAGAAATATAGTGTGCCAGTAAATCAGAATGTCTTATAATGTGAGATTTTAATTTTCCACATATTGAGTAATTGTGCAGTCAGATATGAAGTTTTCTCAGCAATGCAAACAGACTGCAAGAGCAGGTCATGTTGTTTTGTCAATGATATACAGGAATTTTGCTAGTAGGAATAAGGAGATGATAATCCCATTGTATAAGGCAATGGTCAGACCACATCATGAGTACTGCATACAGGTCTGTAGGCCTCATTTTAGGAAGGATGTAGAGCAGCATGTTAGAGAGGCTCGGTACAAAGAAATGCAATGAGATTGGTGAGAGAAATAAAGGGATGTGCTTACTACAAAAGGCTTCAGTTCTACAAATTGCAACATCTGGAGACTAGGCACCTGGGAGGTGATCTCATTGAGATGCTTAAGGGTTTGAATGGATTGAACAAACTCAATGCTAATGAGATTCTTCCTCCCATAGGAAAGGACTCAGACTACACACACACACACACACACACACACACACACACACACACACACACACACACACACACACACACACACACACACACGAGGGGGTCACAAATTCAAATTGAGGAAGGCTGGTTGCAAAATAGATGTGTGGAAGTTTGCGATTTGTCAATGGTTGGGTGATTGCAGGAACAAAGTTCCGTCTGTTGTGGAAGTGGATAGCTTAAATAAATTCAAGGAAGAACTAGACAAACTATTGGAGGGAATGGAACAGGCGAAATGGGGAAGGTTTTTTTTTTTTTTTTTTTGCTGATGCTGTATAAGTTTGCTTTCTTGCATCATTTGCCACTACTAATACTAATTTTCAGGCAAAAATTTAAGTTATAGATGATTATTTTTATGTATTATTTTAATATGATATTGGTAATAATTTAATTCCCTGTAGTAGCTTATCTTTGTCTAAACATTGAAGTACATATTTGCTATACATAATTAAAAACAAAAACGTAACCTACCAAATAGATATAATAATTACCTAGACAAAATGTAACCTGCCAACTAGACTTAATCTTTAACAATTTTGACGTAAATCTATCATACACAACTAATTTCTTTTTTTCTGATCATCAAGTACAATTTAATCTTCACATGACAATGTCAAACAAATCAAGCAGTAAATGTGTATATAATTTTAATAAACCCCAATGGGATACCATAAAAATTTCAATCACTAAACACTCAAATAAATATCCAATGTGGTTCAACAGAGGCTTAATATTATTAATTAAAAATAAATTTTTAAAAAATGTGATAAATATAAAAGCTGAAACAACTCATTCTTTTATGTAGTTTATTCCATCCTTAGAAAAATGGTGAAACATGAAGTTAATTTTTTTTTTTTTTTTTGATTTGGTAGTTGTTGGCGCATCGGCTTCTGTGGCCATATTGCACCTCCCAAGGTTTTTGCAGTACTTTGATCCAAGCCCGAGGCGGGAATCGAACCCGCGACCTTTGGGTTGCCGGGCAGGTACTTTACCCACTCGGCTAGCCCGGTCGGCACACATGAAGTTAAGATCGCTTACACTAAATACATAAAAGTATACAGGATGCTGTACTACATAGAAAATATGTGTCCCTTTTGGAAATACTGGCAACCGGGAAAATCAAATATAAGGGTTGAAGAATTTAATAAACACTAAATGATCAGAATCAAAAATGATATGATCAGAATATGATCAGAATCAAAAATAATCTTAAAACTATACTTCATTATATTCTTCTAATGACTTACTTTCCTATTTTGAAATCGATTATAATACTTTACTAGATGCAATAAACAGTTTGTTTCTCTCTAAATTATTCTCGGAATTTAGATGAAATTCCAATGGCTTTCCGGAAACATTGCTTTGTGGTTCACAATCAGCAATTGCTACATCTAATAAAAGTTTTTTAATCATGGAATATTCACAACCATACCAAAAATGACAACTAACATTAATTTTCTAAAAGAAGGGAAAAGATTTTGTCCCATCTTCTTGTAGACCTATTCACAAAGCAAACTCCCCTTTTAAGATCCTTGAAAATATAATACACACAGATAAGAAAATTCACAGCTAACAAAATTATCTGTTCATTAATGAGATCCACTGTAACTAATTTTGTTTCTCTGCAATTTGACAGAAATAATCAGATGGATATTATATATTTGGACCTTAAGAAAGTCTCTGATACCATCCCTGATGCTCTAATTTGTTCTGAGCTAAACTACATGGGTGTAGTGGGCGAAGCATATCTTCTAATGGAAAACATTTTTACAAACAGACAAAGTGCAGTTATATGGGGGGGGGTATATATTCTTCCTTCTTTCGTATTCAAAGAGGTGTGCCACAGGGTTCTCCTCTTGGTCCTCTATTATGTGGAATTTTTTAAAATTTTTGAATGTTTGAAGAAATCTAATTTTAAATTACTCACCTATGCTGATGATTTTAAAATCTACAAAGAGATTTGTTCTATTCATGAATGTATTATATTGGAACAGGGGCTAAAAAAAAAGTTTACTCTTGGATCAAACGTAATGGTTTGATCAAATCTACTAACCTTGAAAAATGCTGTTCCATATCTATTTCAGACTACTAGAAAAAATATACATTTGATTTTAACTATGCATTGGACAATCATATAATAGAGAAGGTTAAAGAAACTAAGAATTTGGGGATTATTTTCTCTTTTAATGGTAACTTTAACAGACATATTGACAAAATTACTGCTAGTGCATCAAAAACTGTAGACTTTCTAACAAAAATATTTTGATTTCAATAATATCCAACTAATAAAAACAGCCTATTATTGAATATGCCTCCCAGGTTTTGCCCCCCCCAGTAATAAATATTTAATTAATCAATTAGAGCAGGTTCAGAGGTCCATCATCAGGTTTCTTATATAAAAATCTAAATTAAAATTTTAAACGAAAGTCCTATGATAAGTGTTATTAATTTTTCAGCTTATCTCCTTTATATCAAAGAAGAACCATTGAAGATTGTAAGTTTCTGCATTTATTAATCTCTAGTAAATTGGATTCCCCTGATCTGTTATTTCTAGTCAATATAGGGTCCCCATCTGAACCACTAAGACATCATAAACTTTTTATACTTCATAAATTCAGAACTAACTATTTAAATTTTGACTTTTTAAATAGAACATTCAATATTTTAAACTCTTTAATATTGATATTTTCTATATAAGAACCAATATAAAAAATTAAGTTATCAACTGGTAAAATTCTTAAAAGCATAACAATTCATAAGTGATGTCTACTGTTAAGTGAATAAAATAATAATAAAATTAAAAAATAATAAATAAAATAAATAAATAAAAATTGAAACTTTTATATAAAGATTCATCCCACTCAGCTGATTTATGTTCTCTTCTTCCATCCCTTTTTCTTTTTAGATGTAATTGGTTCAGTTTCAAATCTTATATCACTATTTCACTTATGTTATTTTTATTACTTTATTAATTTTCATATATTTAAATTTAATTCCATATATAAAGCATTTGCTTGTCTACAACCTGTTATCTCTAATATATATAATGTTCATCAAGACCACTATGCCTCATAAAATTCTACATTCTTCATAACTTTTGAACTAACTATTTAAAATTTGATTTTTTATTCATTAACTTTCAATTTTTTTTTAACTCTTTTAATATTGATGTTTCCTAAGAACCAATATTTAAAAAAAAATGTTATGAAGTGTTACAACTGGAGAGCTTAAGAAGTTACTAGTGTTTTCACTGTTAAATGGGGGGGGGGAATGGAAGCTTTGTGCATTTAAAATTACCCCCCAGTAAGAAGTGGATTTGTGATTTCTTTTCTTCTCTACTTTCCTATTTTTTTTTTTTTTTTTTATCTCTTAGATGTATAAGATCCAATATATAATCTGCATTTCTTTATTTTATTTATATTTTTTATTACTTATTCACATGTTTATTTTTTTCCACACATAAGGCATTTATTTTGCTATTTTTGGAAATTAACAATAATAAAAAATAAAAAGCCCAAGCATTAATGACAAGCACTAGGCTGTAATCTTCAATCTTCAGTGAGAGAAGAATGTTTTCCATAATTAAAAATCAAACTCAGTAAAGCATACAAATTATTTTATCTGATTTCAACTGCTGCATTTTTAAATATTCTCTGCAATCCCATGGACTGTGTTTCCCATATAGTAAAGCACTTAACTCTCCAATGGGAATACCTATTGCATTGGTATATCAAGCATGCAAAAAAATAAAAAGTAAAATAAAATAAACTTAAATATAAAGTTAACAGGAAACTTTTTTCAAGATAACCAAACATTTATTAAAGATGAAAAAAAATATAATAATGATTAAAATAATAAATAATGTACAATTGTCTATTTTAAATTAATTCTTGCTTTCTTTCAAAAAGATTTATTAAGCAGTATACAAAGTGTGCTAATTTGGTGCACCAAGTTACATGAGCATTGTGTGGCATGCTATTACATTTGTTATTGTTTAAAAAATACATTATTCAAAACTGAATTCCTTATCATGTCAAAATAATGGGTAATGTTTCAAACTATATAATTTTAAACTATTTTTAGCCCTTATTTCAAAAAAAATATTGAATACTGTATAAAGTATGCTCGTACTTGTATGTTCATTTTTTTTTTTTTTTAAATTGTCCACTTGAAGGCTAACAACCACTGAAACATAATCCAAAGTACACCAGAGAAATTAATTATTTCTTTGAAGTAAATAATACTATTTAAATAACAAATTTATTGATAATTAATGATGCCATTACCATTTTCTTCCGTAAAACCAGCTCTAATAAAACTTTTGGTATCGCCTGCTCTTAGACTTGGATATTTTTGCACCTCGCTTTGTACTTGATCATGACTGATAACTGAAAATGTGTCTGTGGTTGGAGGTAATTGAGAAACTGTTTGAGACAGCTGTGGCGAAGTCTGGCTTTGAGAATACCTACTGTCGCCTTGAATCCTATATTGTTCTACATCTAGAAAAACAAAATAATAGAGTCATCTAATTTTTTAAAAACAAAAAGGAAGTTAAAACAATGATTAAATTCAGTCAACTTCCTAAAGAGACTAACTCTTTGCATGTGATTCCTTATGACAGGTGATATATATGAAGGCTGAAGTTACAGCAGAGGTTGTTTAATGGAAATAAATCCTTAAAAACCTTGAAAATGCAGCAAAGCCTCGATTAGTATGAATAATGAATCCTGTGAAACAATTGTATTAAACAAATTTGTACTATTCAAAGCTATTATAACACAAAGTATAATAATTAGTCCCTCACCAATGAAAATATGCAATAAAAATTTTTAAGCACAAGTTTTTTATCTGTTTATTAATGTACATACATATTACCAAAGGATAATAAAAATGTATTTCTGAATCAAGTTTATTATAAACTAAGCAAAGAAAACATTGTTACATTTTATTAAAATATTTTAGCAGGCTAGACTGAACTGTCTTCTCTTTTTTTTTTAAGTCTTCATACATGTGGTTGTTTGTTTAAAACTTTATCCATATCTTGGCAGACTTGCATGCTTTGGTTGATGTTGGGGGTCAGCATCCATAACTTGTTGTTTTAGAGCTTCCAGAGTTTGAAATATTTTTTCATATTCTTTGATGGTGAACTCCTTCATTTCCACATTGTCTACTTCTTCATTAGCATTGTCAGCTTCTTCAAACACATGCTTTTGATCTAAATTAAGGTCTCCATCAGTCATTTCTTCCGAGTATGATTCAAGCAAGTCACGGACATTTGTAGTCTTCACTTCATCTAAACCAAGCTGTCTTCAATGTCTGTTATTTATTGAACAACAGCTTGCACTTGAGAGGGAAAGCCATCAAAATTATTTGCAAAATGAGGCAAAACATGTTTCCACACTACATGCATATTGCTTGCAGTTAATTCTTCCCAAGGGAAATATTTTAAATTGCATCTTTGATGCTATATTTTTTCCAGAAGTCAATTAGAGAAATTGCATTGTCGCCTGTTGTGCAAAAAATCTTCTTAGGTAGTAGGCTTTAAATGTTGTGATTATTCCTTAGTCCATGGGCTGCAATAAAGATGTTTGTATTCTCACACAATGCAACATGTAGTTGGATGACTAGGGACAAAACTGAAAATCAATAATGCTTTAAAAGCAATATTGTTATTCTTACAATAATGTTCAATAACTGGGCAAAAATACGTTGAAAACCAGTCTTCAAAAAGAGATTCGGTCACCCATGCTTTCTTATTTGAATGCCAAAAAACTGGAAGCAATTGCTGAATGTAGCCTCCAAGAGCACAAGGGTTCGTAGAACAATAAACAAGAATTGGTTTCAATTTTATATCTCCTTCTGCATCGCCTCCCAATAAAAGTGTTAAACAAACCTTAGCCACTTTATATCCATGTTGACTTATTCTTTTTTGGAAATATAAGTTCTGGAAGGCATTCTTTTCCAAAACAATCGAGTTTCATCAACATTAAATTTGTTGGTCTGTGTATCCACCTTGCTCTACTATTTTCTTCAAAATATCAGGATATTTAGCTGCAGCTTCATTATCTGCACTGGCAGATTCACTAGTAATTTTAACATTATGCATTTGAATTTGATGACTAAAATAGTCAAACGAACCATTGCTTGCAATAAAAGTTTCTTCAGTTTCCGCATGAACTCCGTTTTCTTTCACTGCCAAAGGAGAGACTTAAAGCTTTTGTTTGAATTGCTGCTTTGCTAAGAGGAATACATTTTTGGTTGCACTCTTCCACCCACACAGACAAGAGATGCTCTATTTCTATCATTGCAATGCTTCTATTCCTAGTAGTAGTTGTTTGCAAGCCACAAAAAACGGATGCTACTGTAACTTTTTCTTTTATTTCATCTGAGCATTTTATAATATTGCATACCATAGATTCATGCATTCCAACATCTCGGCCTATTTTAGAATTGCTATCGCCATGCACATGTTGTTTTATTACATCAAATTTTTGTTCTAATGTAATAACAAGCCTCCTCTTTTTTTGGCACTTGCATTATTTGCATACAAGTATTCTTCCATTTGTCCATATTTGCTAGGGGAAGTTTATCAAAATTTTAAATATAATAATACTGTACACATATATAGAATAACAAGCTGCAGTATGTCTTCACAAAACAATAGGCAGAGGCAGACTGACAAGTGAGTCACAAGGTAGTGCAATGCAGTGTGAGTCATTGATAACTCGTGTAATTTTTCATGCAATTTGGAATAAAAACTCTTACTAGCAGAATTTTGACTAGTATTAAATAAGGTCTGGTATCATTTTATAATTTGTACTAATTGAGGCTTTGCTACATACATATGAAATTCCAACTATACACTTTTTTTTCACATATTCACCAAAATGACTGAGGCAATTGCATAATTATTTAATCAAATTAAGATTTTATTATCACAGTTATGATAAAATCTTGAAGAAGAACTTAGAAATCTATTAAAAAGTCTCTGGTTTTCTTTAACGTTTCTTTAACATGGTTAAAAAAAAAAAAGGTAACAAAGTCCAAGTTATAATTTTGCAGAGGATGGTGAATGCTTCCTAGCAGAATCACTGAAAGGTGCTATAGCACATTGTGCCTTGTGTAGAAGTAGTAGTGGCATGTGATGCAAGAAAGCAAGTGTATGAGCTCATGCAGCATCAGCCAAAAAAAAAAAAAAAAAAACACCATTCCCTCCAAATGCCTGTCCAGTTCCTCCTTAAATTTATTCAACCTATCAACTTCCACAACGACAGATGGAAGTTTGTTCCAGCAATTAACCACCCCCTGGCTAAAGGCAAATTTCCACACATCTATTCTACATTTGTCTTTTCTTAATTTGAATTTATGCCCCCTTAGGTTCGTAATCTGAACAAGTGGAAGGATTCCATCAGAATTCAGCGTGCTCAACCCATTCAAGGCCGTAGTTTTGCATTTTACTATAGCAGAGTGACGCTGTCAGTTTAAAATTAGATCAACTGCTTTTAGCATGTCAGATGTTATGCTGATGTCCAGCATCACACGAGTGGGGGACTTTCTATTGTGCATTGGTTGTGCCACCATATGAGTTTTAGAATTTTAAGACTACACACACATAAAAAATGATTTAGCTGTTGCCTCCTCAGTGCAAATGGCAGTTTTAAGTGCCATTATTCCTTTAGTCAGTTCATTTTATTTTATTTTATTACTTACATTCATTAAGACAACAGCAGTTCCTTGACATGCTGGCATTTCTTTTTTGTGGTATTATATCTTTTGTGAATTTTTTTATACAGAATATTTTATCTCAGAAAAAAAGAAATGATTGCTGTTTGAGACTGGAAGCTATACTAAAGAAATTATCTCTAACCAAGCCTGAAACTGTATACGGGCCCTAAACTGTTTATCACATTCACACTTCTGATGCATATAAAAAAATGGAATAGCAAATGGCACTACAAATGATGTAACATTACACATTTAAGCATTCAAAAAGCACCCTAATGCTGATGTGTCATAATGCACATGGATATTCATTCTTAAGTGGTCAATAAACTTTAAGGGTAAAGGGCAAGCTGTAAAAGTAAAGTGAAATTAAAATTTCTCAATTTTGTTTTCTGGATTCTGGGCTATATATTCACTTGCTTGGTTTTGTTGATATTTGTTTTTTTTTTTTTTTTTGCTTGTTTTGAGGTAAGTTTATATACATTGAAGGATTTAAATCAGCAGTCATGAGCAGTAATAAAGAAAGACAATGATACTGAAACTGAAGAACAGCGATGGTGTACTTATGAATAGCAGAGAAGGCATAATTCAAATAGCAGAAGACTACTATAAAGAGTTATACAAGGAGCGAGAGAATGATGCCAGCAGTGGGGAAGATGGATCGCAAATTAGTAACACATACAACATATCTGATATCCTTCCTGATGAGGTAGAACACGCATTGAAGAAAATAGAAGAATCAAAAAGCTCGGGTGAAAGATGAAGTTACTGTAGAGTTGCTAAAATTGGGAGGAAGAGACATGACACAAAAACTGGCAAGACTCTTCACAAAATACATTAGAAAAGGTGTGGTGCCTAAGGAGTGGAATAATGCAATCATAGTTTTGCTATATAAGAAAGGAGATAAATCAGAAATTGGAAATTATAGACCAATTAGCTTGTTATCCCACATCTACAAGTTGTTCACAAGGGTCATTACTAACAGATTAGAAAGAATACTTGATGAGAATCAACCGAAAGAGCAAGCTGGCTTTAGGACAGGATTCTCAACTATGGATCACCTTCATATAATGTCACAGCTAATGGAGAAGGCAAATGAATATAAAACGCCATTATGCCTGGCATTTGGGGATTATGAAAAGGCATTTGACTCCATACAGCATAAGGCAATGTTTCAGGCACCGGAAAGACAAGGCATAGATACCCCATATATTATGATTTTGAAGAAAATATATGAGAATGCTACCCCCTTTATTAGACTAGACAAAGACAGTAATAAATTTAAAATCGAGAAAGGAGTTCAACAAGGAGACACAATATCTCCGAAGATGTTTACTGCTGCCCTTGAGGAAGCTTTCAGAAGATTAGACTGGTCATAGAAAGGAGCCAATTTGAATGGAGAGTACCTAAACCATTTACAATTTTCAGATGACATTGTGGTTATAAGCCACGATCCCAAAGATTTTGAGGAAAATCTTAATCAGTTATGCAGTTAGTAAGGATTTTGGACTAAAGATGAATATGGCTAAAACAAAAGTAACGATGAACAAGTATGCCACAGAAAGGAAAATAATGATTGAAGGAGCAGTAATTGAGAAGGTGGAGTCATATACTTATCTGGGACAAGTCATTAGCTGTAATAATGATAAATGACTGGAAGTCAAGAGAAGAATAAATTTTGGATGGATAGCATTCAGGAAATATAGTCACATACTGAGGAGCAATATCCCAATTTGTCTGAAACGTAAAATAATGAACCAATGTATACTCCCCACCATGACTTATGGAAGTGAAACTTGGGCACTCACCAAAAGAATGGAACAGAAGCTGAGAACTACACAGCGAAAAATGGAAAGAATTATATTGGGAATCAGACTGTTAGATAAGAAGAGAAACACATGGATTAGGCAGCAAACTCAAGTAAAGGACATTCTTATCAAAACTAAAGAGCTAAAATGGTCTTGGGCAGGACACATAGGTCGAAGACATGATGACAGATGGACTAAGAAAATAACAGAATGGTATCCAAGAGGAGCTAAGAAGAAACCTGGAAGACAAAAACGGAGATAAACAGATGAAATTCATGAGTTTGTGGGTAGTAAATGGATGGCCATTGCACAAAACAGAAGGAACTGGAAAGTTGCTGGAGAGGCCTTCATCCTGCAGTGGATTGAAATCGGCTGATGATGATGATTATATACATTGAATAAACTTTTATTTATATTTTTAGGTTTTTTTTTTTTTTTTTTTTTTTCTGATTTACAGCTCAGTCCAAAACTGTTCACTTTAAGCAATGAATTTCAGACTTAACTGTAAACTATTATTTAGGAATTTTCAGAATGTAGTTTTTTTTTTCAGCATTCCAAAAATTACAGCAGATTGAATGTACTGTCTCAAATACAGTGAATTTAAAAAAAAAAGTTACTAAAATTGAAGGAATTCTACAGAATCTTTTTAAAAATAAAAATGCAACTACATCAAATCAAATTTTAATCAATTTTTATATTGAAAACCTTTTAGGGCTAAAACCTCATGTTGCAAGAAAATTTACTGACATACAAGGTAGTGCTATTGCATCATTTTAATATGCCGCAACCTACTAAAGTAGTACATAATTGGCATCATTTAAGTATATCTCATATTGTGAATATCTTCACAATGAGTTGCCATGATATTGCACTACCTCGAATAAGTAACAGTTCACCAATGGAGAAGACTATTGTTACTTATTGTCGGCAGATACCACCACCCAGACGTGGTGGTATCCACCGATTTTTATATTTCTTCATTCTCTATAACCTTCTGCTACCGTCCTTCAAACACTTCAATGCCAACAAAATTTCATAACTAAAATTCTATTGGCTTTGAAGCAAAGATGTGGGTAGTGAAAACTTGCAAGTTTTTCTCATCCAAATTTTTTTCTCCATTCTTCATCAGGAGTAGTATTACAGACTACTGGACAAGTTGTAATCTGATGGTGCAAGGTCAAATGAATACAGAGGATTTAAAATTTTTCCCCCAAAAAACTTCTTGATTTTGCCACATGTGATCCAATTTGATTAGTTAGGACACACTGTCCTGATGAAACCAAATACCCTTGGAATTGGGAAAAAGTAGGATGTTTCCTTGCAGTGCAGTGCTCAAACAACTTTTAAATTTCACAGTAAACTTTGGGTGTGTTGGTTTTATTTGGCTGAACAGTTCAAAATGAATTGTTGGCTGTGGTGAAGTATAGTACTGTAGTTGAGTCTATGGCACCAATCTACACTGTAATAAAGCACTCATTTTTAATTCCAAGTAATGGATAAATTCAAAAATGGCTGTAGAAATTCAACAAAAGGCAGTGCTACCAGACAATTTCTAAAGAGTGTTTTAGGGCACATGGGGAACCATTTTCCAAATTTTTACACTTTTCTCAGCCAGTGCAAATAGTAACAAACAGTAGAATTTTGAAATAAGTTTCTAGGCACATGTATTAACAAATACAGCAGGTTATTCTTCAAGAGAAAATATCAGCAGGTCATCCTGAATTCAATATTTCAACCTCCATGTGCTTCACTGGGTAAGCCAAGTTCTCCTCAGATAGAATACATATGAAACTACAACTGGTTTTTTTTGCATTTAGGGCTTATTCAACATATGCAATTTGAATCTTTCTGAGCTACATTCACACTATTTTTTTCCTAAATTCATGAAGTTATACATTCCTAATGTGTTCTTCTGACATGTTTTTAATGTCTTTAAAAAAAATAATAAAAACAGAGCACTGTTAACTTGTTAACACTTAATCTAGGCTTACGATTAACATCTACACAAATCAGTATAAAAGTATTCCATATGATGTGCAAATATATATATATATATATATATATATATATATAAGGCAACTTTAGTAATGCTAAAGTTGCCTTATATACACCCTGTTTCAAAAGTTTCAAAAGTGATGGTCAAAAATTATTGACCAACACTTTTGAAACAGGGTGTTTCAAAAGTGATGGTCAATAATTTAAAGGTGAACTTAGACTACAATATGCAAAAAAAGCCTAGTAAACATGGGTCCTTAAGTGAATTATTTTCTAGATATTGCACATTTCTAGTTGGGATCCACCACTGACAAGGTGAACTGTACAGAGTTGGGATCCACCACTGACTTGTTTGTTTAGGTTAGGTTATGCTCATTCTCTCCCTTTCCCCCTCTCTCAATGCTCTGAGACATAGCAGGCATACTAGTACTTGTCAAAGGATAGTCAACATAGAAAGAGGTTACAGCAATGAAAAGTATGCGGACATGCACTTCATGTATAGTAAAGCCAACGGCAGTGCACTCGAGACTGCACATTTGTACCATGAAGCATTTCCCTGCCAAAGGCAGCCCAATAGGGGCACATTCATCAGGGTAATTCAACGCCTTAGAGAACATGGGCACTTCACACATGGAGTACAAGCAGGTAGGCCCAAAAGCATAACATCTGATGTTGAGGAAAGGGTGTTAGAAAGAACAGAACAAAATCCAGGAATTTCGACAAGGAGGGTTGCTCTGCAAGAGCAGGTACTGAGTCACAGCAGTGCGTGGTGAATTTTATATCAGCAATTACTATACCCCTACCACATCCAGCGTGTACAAGGTCCTAGCAATATAGACTACCCTCCCTGAGTGAACTTCTGCCAGTGGAGCAATACAGACTACCTTCCCTGAGTGAATTTCTGCCAGGACACAATAGTGTGTCCTGAACCCCCAATTTTTAAACAACATTCTGTTCACTGAAGAAGCTGGGTTTACTTGTGATGGTATTTTTAATTTTCATAATTGTCACGTTTGGTCCAACGAAAATCATAATGCAATTCACAAGTCACGACATCACCAACGTTTCTTGTTGAATATCTGGGCAGGACTACTAGGAGGCCATCTAATTGAACCACACTTTCTGCCAAACAAGCTAACAGGAGAGCTGTACCTTCAGTTCCTGCAGAATGTTCTTCCAGACCTCCGTGATGATGATAATGTTCTACTTCAGCAATGCCAGAACATGTGGTTTATGCATGATGGTGCACTGGCACATTTTGCTCAAGTTGTGACTCAGTATCTAACTAGAAGATATGGTTAACAGTGGATAGGTAGAGGCGGGCCTGTAATGTGGCCTCTCAGATCACCAGACTTAAATCCTATGGATTTTTGTATCTGGGGTCATGTAAAAAGCTTGGTGTACACTTCTGATATTAACGCAGTTGAGGAATTACAGCATCGGGTTGAAGGAGCCTTTCAGAAAATCAGAAATGACCCAGGAATGCTTGAGTGGATTCGCAACTCAATGCAGAGAAGACTACAAAGCTGTGTATGGATGCAAGCACAGCATTTTGAAAACCTTTTGTAACATTGTGTAACATCCATAAAATCCTGCGGTGTTGAAACCAAAAATTAAAAATGCATTATCCTATGTTTAATAAAACCACCCTTAGCAAAGGATTCACAGCTTTTTGCTAAACTAGTGCTCCCGTAGTCAGTGGCGGATCTTTACAGAAAATGTGCCTTATCTCGAAAACAGTTCATTTGCGGTCCAATGTTCACTGTGACTTTTTTGCTTATTTTAGTTTGTATTTTTCAACTTTAAATTATTGACCATCATTTTTGAAACACCCTTTACAATGACATCACTTATGTGATGACTGCATAAAACCAGTCAAAATAATAGAATTAATAAAATATTAAATTACTTAATTTATCTCCATCAACAATAATATTAACTCTGTTAGCAACTTTGGTTTTTGTGAATGTGGTTATGGGTCCCCAGGTATTTTTCACTTCTGATAAGAGACCACTAGTTTCATCAATTAGCTTTTTGACTTGAGCCTTCACAGTTTGGTAAATTGGAATGGCCTTTCTTATAACTTCATACTCTGCCTAAAATAGAATCAGAAAAATTAAAATTCACCACAACAATAATTAAAATAGTCTCTTTAATATAAAAGATCATTTATAAAAATATGAGAAATATAATAAAAATAATTCTGAATAAGTCACTCTCCAAAGAAATGAATGAAAATTTATAAACCTTAGTTCTCAAAATATTTGTCCCCATTAATGCATGAATTCATCTAATGCATGAATTCTAGGCAACATAAAAATTGTTACTCTTCATTTCGTTGATGCCTTTCCATGCAAGATCAGAATAACGTTAATGGCTTTTCAAATTACTCTGAAACAAAGATAACTTAATATATTCTTTCATTAATCCACTTTTCTAAGTTATAGCAAGACATCACTGATAGATTAAAGTATAATAAGAGAATATTGAAATTATAAGCAAGACTGAAAGATGTATTTCTTTCTGTCCATGGTTGCTTTTCCCTATGGTTGTTTGTTTGTCGTTTGGTTTTTAGGAGCATTAGCAACTAAGGCCATATTGCTCTGGGGATATGCGGTGGTCATTCCCTGACCTTTCTGCATCCTCCATATTTGGTGGTCACAGGCTCGAACCCTGGTCTAATCAAGAAGTGTGTGTTACGCACTTTACATGCATTACTGCTACTCCTGCCCACCTGGCAGGAGCAGCAGTAATGTCTTTCTCTATGGGTTAAAAAAAAAAAAAAAAAAAAAAACATACCTTGGTGCATATATAACAAGGGATCTTTAAAGCAACATGCAAATGACAAATATGCAAACGACAAATGGTCATATTTGTTAGAAGTATATACCAGAATAATCCATGTACTGAAAATAATCTGTAACCACAGATTATTTTCAGTACACAAGTATTTTCAGACATAAGATACTGCTTTAATATAATTTTTATAAATCTTCTCTGTTCCTGAGTATAGAACATATTTTATATAAAAATATCAAAAATATAAAAACCAAAAAGCAGCCCACCCACAAAACTTGATTCAATGCAAGTGGTCCTGCAGTTTCCATCCTTCATTACTAACACATGTAGGAATTATAGCACACAAAATGCAGGCGCACACACACACACACACACACAGTGATCATAAGGAAACTCCAACCACCATGGCCATCACCTTTCTTGCAGATGGCATGGCTTGGAATTTCTGTTCTGGAGACTTGTAATGTGTCACCACTCTTCCACTTACTTTCAAGCTGAAAGTAAATCCTGTTATGTAGTCTAGGAAATCATTTCCTTTGCCTCCTCCTACAGAGCCAGCAACACAAAACATGCATCAAAATTATCATTTCAGTTCATCTGTAAATTGATGGATACATCTTGCACACACTCCACTGAATCTCAATATGAAATGCATATAATGTGATGAACACATTCAATGCTCATATTGAGTTCCTCACTTGCTTCTTTCAGCTTAATGTGCCAGTTTCTACAAATGAGCTTCTTTTGCAGAAGAAATGATATCTGATTTTACAATGTGGTTAGCCTGCCTAGGTTAAGCATAATCTTCCAGCTGATGGATTTATTATAAAACTTTTGGATCTATTCATATACTCTGCTCTGTGACAAGCAGTTCTCAACAATGCACACTAATAAATACACAAATTTCTATTTATACTCTATACAGCCAGGTCAAAGGAGTTTACAATGTCAATTTCATTACAACTATTATATTGTAGCTGACATAACAGCATAACAATATGCCAAGCATTTTTTGTGGTAGCACGTGAGCTAGATCTCATCTCATAATGTGCACACCCATGTCTGTATACATTACCCTAGGACCACAGCCAGTCCAACTACCCTATGATGAATTTCAAGAGATTTCATCCCTCCTGCATCAAAAATCATAAAAACTACTACCACCTTGATACAATTTTCCACATGTGCCATGCTGTAAATTTTCCACATGTGCCATGCTGAGAATTACATTCAGGAGTGCTAACTAATGCCAAATAATCCTCTAATTTCACATGAAATGATTACTGGAAATAATGACTCATTTTTGTTGTTTTCATTCTTCTTCTTCTTCTTCTTCTTGGTCCTTAGCTGGGGGAGGCGGTTGGCCACGCAACCAGTATGCTGCCGTAGGTGCCGCAGGGTTTCGGACTTGCTCTGTGATGTTCTTCCATACTTTACGATCCATGGTGTCAGTCCTGGCCTGGTTAAGGTCGAGACGTCGACTCTTCAAGTCATTTTCCACTTGCTTGGCCCATGTTTTCCTAGGCGCGGTCCGTTGGATGCTCCATTGGGTGGGTTGTTGTCTCCAAAGGAGTGTGGATGGTATTCTGTTTGTGCCCATTCTACATACATGGCCAAACCATCTAAGCCTTCGCTTCTGGATTTGGTCGACAATGGTTGGTTGCTGTTGGCATCTGGCGCGGATGGTATCATTAGTGATGCGGTCACGAAGTGAGATGCCCAAAATCTGCCGCAGGCACCGCATTTGGAATACCTCAAGTTTGTTTAAATCTAGTTGTTTTCATTACAACTATCTTCATTACTCCTTACTTCTAAAGTATCCTTAGTCTCTATTTTCACTTCACTTTGCTCTGAGATTTTTAACTTAACATTTCTAAATAAGCAAAATATTAATTTTCACTTTCCTGATAATTATTTTTCCCCAAACCTTTTCTTCCCAAGAGAAAAAAAAAATTAACTGAGTTTTTAATATATTCCAAAAATGATTTAGTAGTTTCATTTGCCAAAAACTTTTAATAATATATATATTTTTTTCTTTTCTCTAATTACCTCTGATTTCTTGGGTCCTCGTGCTTTTCTGACCTTTCCTATCTTTATAGACCTCCTTAAAGTTCTCTTAAATTTTTTACACTCTTCAACTAGGGATGAAGAATTTTAGCACCAGGAATGTGACTTAATTTTTGAACAAGAAGGTTTCTATATTTAATGGTTGCTGACAAATATGAAAGCTTACTGATATTTATGCCCATTTATCAGTTATTATCATTTTTAATTTGCTCAACATAAGATGATCGCACTTAAAATCTCAACCCCTCTTTTGTGTACCTTTGTGTTTTAAAATTGCAGAAGATTCTTTTCTGTAATAATATAGGCCAGCAATTCTTAACCTTTCGTACACTCTACAGCAGCATTTCCTAAACTTTTTTTAGTCATGGAACACTTTATCTCACAACATATTCGCGGAACACTTACGAAACACAAGTTTAGTGGGAGCTAAAGAACTGTTTGCTAATATTTTATTACATACAATGAATGCACTGTGCATCAGGAGCATCTTTATTTCCAATATACATGTAAAGCCAAAATTCAAATAACTATCATTATACTTTCGTTCTGGTCTTTTATTAGTTGGTTCCTGTTTTTTCATTTTGGATTTTTGGGGAACAAAAGGCTGCGATTGTTCATCCTCACTTTGAAGTGTGACAATATTGTGTTCGTTTTCATCGACCACAGTTGCACTACTAGAAGTACTTTGCTTCTCATTTTAAAGTTCCTTTTTTCAACCACAAATCCATGGTCACATATTTTAATAATAATACTGTATTCTGAAATACTAATCATTATCAAAAAAAAAAAAATTATACAAGGAAGTGAGTTAGTTATGATATCGGTTCGCTTCCTTCTCTCTTTCAACCCATGTACTCCAGGCTAAATCGCATACGAATGGCATATTAGACCACTACATTGCTACTTTTTCATAATGTCATTACCTCTACGCATGCTTCTCTATCCAAAAGCCCGCCTAAATAAAGTGTTCCGTGGTCTATTTGATTATTAGTCTATGCCAGTATATTAATAACCAAAAAAAACTTATGTTAAATATAATGATGCAAAAGTGGTATATGCTACAAATATACAAAATTTATTTTTTTTTTTTAATTATTAATTACGATTTTTCATGGAACATTAGTTTCCGTGGAACACAGTTTGGGAAACGCTGCTCTACAGAATCACCTTTCAATTGGGCAGATTTTACAAGGACCAATATCTTTTACACCTTTTGATTTTCTTTAAAATAACAGAAATAATCCTAATTTATTACTATGGATTATTATGGATCATTAGCATTATTTAGACAAATATTGATTGCAGAAATGTGTTTGCTATAAAAAGAAATAAAACTAGCCTTATATTTAAAAAAAAAAATTGAATCTACTAACTGATTATTAGATTAAAAAATCTAATTTTTGATTGTTTTCTCAGGTTAAGAAACATGGATATAGACAATTATGCATTTCTTGTGTTTATTATGCTCCCTCCTATCTTTATGCTGAAATATTTTGTTACAGCAAAAAGAAATTTTATTTTTTACTTTATGCTGTGATAAAATATTTTCATACAAAAAAAAAAAAAAAAAAAAAAAATCACTGTGAACATACAATGGTCATTCAAATGAAAACTGCAAACCCAACATAAAATGCATATTATGCAAAAACTATGTTAACCAGTTTATTGATAAAAGACAACAACACAGTGTACAATTGGCATCATCTGATGGCATTATTTGGAAACAGTTAATTTTCAAGATGGTAGCACCCTTATACTCATGCAAGGGTGCTGCCATCTGGAAAGCACCCTCGCAGTCATACACCAAGATAGATATGTGATTTGTAACCTTGTGTTTACTATCCTCTCTCTCTCCAGATAATTTCTCCAAATTATCTCTGGTCTTTGAATACAAAAAAGAAGAAAACCTTGCTAAAATTTATCATAGAATGTTGACCAGGTATGGTGAAGGGTGCACAGGTCAAATTCACGTCTACAAGTGGGTAAATAAGTTTAAGAACACTATTGAAAGTATCGAGGATTTCCCCTCAATCAGGGCAAACACTTTGTGTCACGACACTAGAAGAACTCATGTGAGGAAACTGTTGTATTGCTATTGAAGAAATTGCCTCAGCATGCAAAAGTAGTGCTGTTTCAGGCATTCTATCTATTCACAGGTTGCATTTTTGAAAAGGGTGTGCTCAATGGATTCCTTGACATTTAATCTCCTATTAAATGCCAGAACTGAAGGAATAAAGACTTGTGTGTTCAGAGCATCTTAAATGATATTAGCATGAAGGAGATGCCTTCTTAGGATACAGTGACCAAAGATGAACCCCAGGTGCACTATTATACACCCAAAAGCAAACACACAAGTTCAGAGTGGCATCATACACATCCATTTCAACCAAAGAAACTATGCCCAGTGGCATAGCCAGGATTTTTTGTCAGCAAGTAGATTCACAAAAAAGGTGCCAAATGCTTAATGCTAAAAAGAGCCACAATGTCAGATTTCGGTGTCAGAGGGTACAATGTATCTGCTGACCCGACCCTGGCTACACCACTGGGTGTACCTAAGCATCATCCTGGAAAGTGCTACTCACTGTATTCTGGGTTCATAAAGGAGTGATTATGGAGCATTACCTGGAGAGAGAGAGAGGAGAAACAGTGATAAGTGAAAAATACTATGATGCGCTCTTCTGAACCATTCAAAGCCAGCAATTAGAAAGAAATGTTGCATATGACTGCAGCATATTGATAGCTACTTTGCACTTCTCATTCTATGAGGAATCATATACAGGAGATGAAGTTTGAGGTATTACCCCATCCTCCATATTCAGCATACTGAGCTTCATATAATTATATTTTTTGGTGACTAACAGATGCACTAAGAGGATGTCACTTCATCTTACGAAGAGATCACGATGGTAGTGCATGAATGGCTTCAAAACCAATCACAAACCTTCTCTTGAGGAATCAAGACATTAGTGCAAGACTGACATGCATAGCTTCTTTGTCTTTTGCAAAATATAACTTTTATTGAACTTTTGCAGTTTTCAAATGAATGACCTTTGTATGTATAGTTCTAGACCAATGCTTTAAAAGCACTATACTGCAGACAGAAGCAGATATCTTTCACCAAAATGTATTGTTGGTAATGCTATATGCTTTATGAAAATGAATATCTTATTCATGGATAGAGTCAGAAGCATATCTAAATATATCTACACCAACAGTAATTCACTGGAAGTGCAGCCGCTATTCAAACATCCTGTTAGTTCACTCAAACCAACCTGTGTGTGCATGTCTCCCACTAATTTGACATAGGGCAGCTGCTCCACTCACTCACCCATAGGTATGCCTTTGATTATAGGCATACTTTATTTGAAAGTTATAAAAAAGAAAGCGTCTAAAAAGCACAACTCTTAGGACATTTATAATGCAGCTATTTATGAATTTTTTTATAAATTTTTCTGGAGCACCACAGTCACAATAAAAATAGTCTCGCATTAATAACTACAATAGTTCTTTTAAAAAATAATTTTTCATAACATCATCCATATCCTTTTTTTTAGAAAATTCATTTATTAGTCTCTGAAGAAAACTTTAAACCAGCGTTTCTCAAACTGTGTTTTTCAGAACACAAATTCCGTGAAAAATCGTAATTAATAATTAAAAAAAATAAAATAAATTTTGCAAATTTGTAGCGTACACTACTTTGGTATCATTATAATTTTTAACATTTTTTTTTTCGGTTATTAATATACTGGCATAGACTAATAATCGAATAGACCGAGGAACACTTTTTTTTGGTGGGCTTTTGCATAGAGGTAATGACATCTACAACAAAAGTAGCAATGTAGTGACCTAATATAGAATAGAATAGAATCTTTAATTGCAGCATGATATACACACAATTAGTCCTGTCATGGCATGGTGGTGCCAGGGGTTTAGAATACATATTTACAAAAGAGATACACATGAGAAAAATATATGTTACATAAATCCATAATGCCATTCGCATGCCACTTAGCCTGGAGTACACGGGTTGAAGGAGAGGGGGGAAGCGAACCGATATAATAACTAAACTCACTTCCTTGTATAATTTTGTTTTTATAATTTTCAGTATTTTGAAATATTTGTGTTTGAAATATTTTCAGTATTTGTGGTTGGAAAAATAGGAACTTGAAAATGAGAAGCAAGTATTTCTAGTATTGCAATTGTGGTCAATGAAAACGAACACAATATTGTCACACTTCAAAGTGAGGATGAACAATTGCAGCCTTTTGTTACCCAAAAATCTGAAGTGAAAAACAGGAATCAACTAATAAAAGACCAAACCAAAAGTATAATAACAGTTATTTAAATTTCGGCTTTACATCTGTTGGAAATAAAGATGCTCCTGATGCACAGTGCGTCGTATTTGTAATAAAATATTAGCAAACAGTTCTTTGGCTCTCGCTAAACTTCTGTTTCTTAAGTGTTCCGTGAATAAGTTGTGAGATGAAAAGTGTTCCACGACTTAAAGTTTGCGAAACACTGCTTTAAACAATGCAGTCCTAAAAATCAACCAATATAAAAACATTTCTCTGAGCTACTTGCTCTCCACTGGAATAAGAAAGCAGAAGATAAAGTTTCTATTAAGACTATCATCCAAGTGTCATATAAATGCAGCAGGAGATTGCCTCTGACAGGAATAAAGTAACTTTACTGCTTTCTGCAGATGGTTTCTAGCAGTTGCTTGCAAATGGCTTTACAAACTGTAATGGCGCTTTAATTAATCTGGCAAATCCTAGCCAGAAACAGTGTCACTATGATTTTTGGCCAAATCTTTCTCCATTGTGACAGTAGGCAAAGAGGCATTAGCATTAGTAGATGCATATGATGCAAGAAAGCAAGCTTATGCAGCATCAGCCAAAAAAAAAAAAAAAAAAACCCTCCCATTTCACCCCTCCAATACCTGTCCAGCTGAGCCTTAAATTTATTTTGGCTATCAACTTCCACAACAAGGAATGGAAGTCTGTTCCACCAACCAACTACCCACCGGCTAAAGGCAAATTTCCGCACATCTATCCTACATCTGTCTTTCCTGAGTTTGAATTTATGCCCTGTCAGGTGATTATTCTGAGCAAGAGGAAGAATCCCATTAGCATTGAGCATGCTCAAACCATTCAAGACTTTATACACCTCTATAAGATCACCTTGCCGGTGCCTAGTATCCAGACACGGTAAGTAGCAAAACTTAAGCCTTTCTTCATAAGAGCAACCCTTTGTTCCATTCACTAATCTTATTGCCCTTCTCTGTACTCGTTCCAGCAGCCTTACATCCTTCTTGAAATGAGGCCTCCAGACCTGTATACAGTACTCAAGGTGTGGCCTGACCATTGCCTTATACAAGGGAATAATCACCTCTTATTCCTGCTAGAAAAATTCCTGTATATCACTGACAAGACACCATGAGCTACTCTTGCAGACTGTCTGCACTGCTCAGAAAACTTCATATCCGCCTGCACAATTACCCCAAGGTCCTTTTCATTCTCTACCACTGTCAGTGTAGTACCACCACAGAGTTGATAAGTTACTCTGGGGTTACTGTTTCCCAGATGTAGTACTTTACATTTGTCAATTTTAAACTTCATTTGCCACCTCTCAGACCATCTGCTCAACCTTTCCAGATCTTGTTCCAGCAGCATACTGTCAGTAGTGTCCTTAACAACCCTTCCAACCTTTGTATCATCTGTAAACTTGGACATTAAGCTTGATATACCATCATCAATATCATTTATAAATACAGAAAACAATAATGGACCCAACACAGAAACCTGAGGGACTCCACTCACTCACCAGGAGGAGACTGTCCCTCTGTATAAGGCAATGGTCATGCCACGCCTTGTGTACTGCATACAGGTCTGGAGGCCTCATTTTTGAAAGTATGTAGATTTGCTTGAGCGTGTACAGAGAAGGGCAACAAGATTGGTGAAGGGAATGAAGGGATCCTCTTACCAAGATAGTGATAGTAGTAGTAGTAGTAGTAGTAGTAGTAGTAGTAGTGGCACATGATGCAAGAAAGCAAGTGTAGGAGCTTATGCAGCATCAGCCAAAAAAAAAAAAAAAAAAAATCACACCATTCCCTCCAAATGCCTGTCCAGTTCCTCCTTAAATTTATTTAACCTATCAACTTCCACAACGACAGATGGAAGTTTGTTCCAGCAATTAACCACCCGCTGGCTAAAGGCAAATTTCCGCACATCTAATCTACATCTGTCTTTTCTTAATTTGAACTTATGTCCCCGTAGGTTGGTAATCTGAACAAGTGGAAGGATCCCATCAGAATTCAGCGTGCTCAACCCATTCAAGGCCTTATAGACCTCAATCAGATCACCGCGCAGGTGCCTAGTCTCCAGCCACTGCAATTTGCAGAACTTAAGCCTCTCTTGGTAAGAGAATCCCTTCATTCCCCTCACCAATCGTGTTGCTCTTCTCTGTACACGCTCAAGCAAATCTACATCCTTCCTAAAATGAGGCCTCCAGACCTGTACGCAGTACTCAAGGCGTGGCCTGACCATTGCCTTATACAGAGGGACAATCACCTCCTTTTCCCTGCTAGCAAAATTCCTATATATCATTGACAAAACCCCATGACCGGCCTAGCAGCCTGTCTGCACTGCTCAGAAAACTTCATATCTGACTGCACAATTACTCCCAGGTCTTTTTCATTTTCTACCACCTTAAGTGTAGTACCACACAGTTGGTACGTTTCTCTGGGGTTACTTCTACCCATATGCAGTACTTTGCATTTGTCAAGGTTGAACTTCAGTTGCCACTTCTTAGCCCATCTGCCCAAATTATCTAGATCCTGTTGCAGTAGCACACTGCCATTACTGTCATTAACAACCCTGCCAACCTTTGTGTCATCTGCAAACTTCGACATTAAGCCTGATATACCTTCATCAATATCATTGATAAATACACAAAACAACAGTGGACCCAACACCGAACCCTGTGGGACTCCACTAATAACATTAGTCCACGAAGAGCAGCACCCATTGATTACCACCCTCTGTCTTCTCCCACTTAACCATCCTTTTATCCATTGTAGCAACTTACCCTTAATACCATTCTGCTCCAATTTGTACAGTAGTCTTCCATGCGCAACAGTGTCAAAAGCTTTCCTGAAATCCAAGTATATGATATCAAAATTATTTTTTGCATCCAGTTCCTTTGTGACCACATCATAATAACCAATCAAATTTGTCAGACAAGACTTTCCCTTAACAAACCCATGCTGTGTTTGAATTATTGCTGCAGTCTTGTCTAGATGATCCTGCAATGCATCTTTAACCAGCGACTCCATTATTTTACCCGGAACAGAAGTTAAACTAACTGGTCTGTAATTACTCGTGTCACCCTTCGATCCACCTTTGTGAATTGGGGACACATTCGCACATCTCCAGTCCGTGGGAACCTCCCCTGAGTCCAAGGATGCTCTCATAATTATGGCTAAGGGTTTGCTTAGTTGCTTTGCCACCTCCTTTAAAATAACTGGATAGATCCCATCCACCCCAGGTGCCTTTCTTATGTTTAACTTCAACAATTTCTCCTCCACTTTGCTCTCAGTTATTACAAAATCATTAAGCACACTGCTACAATTTGATAACCTTCTTCCATTTTCAAATTGTAATAATTCCTCACGTGTGAATGTAGATGCAAAATACTCATTCAGTTTGTTTGCTATCTGAGCAGGATCATCAACAGTCGAACCATCGATGTCAAGTGGACCAATCATATTCATCCCCTTCCTTTTAGAGTTTATATAAGTAAAGACTTATATATAAGTTTATATAAGTATAGGCTTAAGTTCTGCAAATTGCAGTGGCTGGAGACTAGGCACCTGCACGGTGATCTGAGTGAGGTGTATAAGGCCTTGAATGGGTTGAGCATGCTGAATTCCGATGGGCTCCTTCCACTTGTTCAGATTACAAACCTAAGGAGGCATAAATTCAAATTAAGAAAGGACAGAGGTAGAATAGATGTGTGGAAATTTGCCTTTAGCCAGCGGGTGGTTAATTGCTGGAACAAACTTCCATCTGTCGTTGTGGAAGTTAATAGGTTGAATAAATTTAAGGAGGAACTGGACAGGCATTTGGACAGAATGGTGTGATTTTTTTTTTTTTTTTTTTTTTGACTGTTGCTGCATAAGCTCATACACTTGCTTTCTTGCATCACATGCCACTACTACTACTACTTTCTGTTCACCCTTTTCTTCAAAAAAGTGTTCATTACTGACAATCCTTGAGATTCTGCAAATTCCACAAGTCTTTTGCCTCTTTCATTTCTTTCATCAATTCCAAAATTTCCTATAGTTCCCCTTTCTGCGCTGTTTTGTCTTTTTCCAACCTTAGCATTGAAGTCCCCCATAATAATAGTGTAGTGGGTTTTCTGCTCATCTAGAAGACTCTCAATTTCGGTGTACATTTCTTCAACCTCTTCATCATCATGGCTCGATGTTGGTGCATAAATCATTATAACCTTTAGCTTGTACCTCTTAGAAATTTTGAGTATTAGTCTTGACACCCTTGGTGATGTACTTTTGAATTCCAAAATGTTTTTTTAAATCTTTATGGACCAGAGACCCAACTCTACCTTCACTCCTTTCACTGTTTCCATTGGTGTACAACAGATTTCCACTTGATAAACTTATAAGCGATTCATTTCTTCTTCTTGTTTCAGCCAAACTGATGATATTCCAATTCACATTTTCTAATTCCTTTTCCAGCTCTAATATCCTGTCTTCAGAGATGAGTGATCTTATGTTGTAAGATCACTCATTGTTAGTTCCAGTCAACCCTTCCAACTCTTCCATCATGCAGTATGATTGATGACTTTTGAGGTTATGATGAACATCGTGGCGAGATCCATTATTCCTTACATTTTGAGGGTACAGCTCTAAAACAGTGTTTGCAGGCCGGCTGCTAGTTAGTACACCAGACCGAAGCTATTGGTAACTCTCTAGGAGGCTTCTGGATCAGCTATTGTATAATCTTGCTACCTCTACTCTGCCAGATAATGACTGGAGGGAGTCCGAGTAGTGTGTGTGTGTGTGTGTAGGGGGCATTGTTGAGGCCACGTTATGTCAAGGATCTGGGTATATTCTTACCATGTGTACGCCATATCCTAAAATTTCGTTACTTCATACAGCATGTCCCACCCACTTTTTCTTACTATTGAATACACCATGAATCGTCAAACTAATAGAGCAAGCTTATCTGCGAAAAGATCTAAACCTCTCAAGCACTTCCTAATTCATTTCACAAATATACGTGGTCTTAATTCTAATCTCAACGATGTCCATTTCCACTTGCAGTCTGCCAAACCCCATGTACTTTTTCTGACAGAATCTCAGTTATCGGTTGATTCAACTACTGCTCGTCTCAGATACCCAAATTATTCGCTGTATGATTCCTTTCACCTCAAAGGTGGTACTTGTGCTTATGTCCGTTCTGATATTCCCTGTCAGAGACATGGTAATTTGGAATCTCCTCTCTTTGGTCTTCTCTGGCGTAAAATCTCCCTACCTAATTCTGTCAAATTCATCTGTTGTCTCTACCGTTCTCCCAACTCCAATAATCACTTGCAACTCTTTGACTTCCTCTCTTTGCAACTTGACTTTCTCCAGCGCAACTTTCCTAACGATGAGGTAATTTTCCTTGGTGATTTTAATGTTCACAACTCCAGCTGGCTTCCGTTTTCTAGTCACACTGACCCAGCTGGTCGAGATACTGAGGCTTTTGCTATTACTAATGACCTTGCACAGATTGTTCATTTACCTACAAGAATACCGGACAGTCCTAATCATACAGCCAACACGATTGATCTTTTTCTCACAAACAACCCTTCTAAGTACACGGTTGAAGTGAGAGGTCCTCTAGGCACTTCAGATCACAACTTGGTGATTGTCTCTTCTCCAATGGAACCTTTATCTCATGGCTATTCCCAACCTCGTGTTGTTTGGCATTACAAAAATGCAAAATGGGATTACCTGCGAGATTTCTTTTCTTCTTTTCCTTGGTTGGATTACTGTTTCAAAACTTCTGATTTCAACGTTTGCTCAGATCGTGTCAGTGAAATTATTCTTGCTGGAATGGAATCCTTTAACCCACACACCTCTTTAAAATCTCATCCTTTACCTAAACCTTGGTTTTCCAATAAATGTGCTAACGCTGTTCAAGAAAGCAGTTATTAATAACTGCTTTAATGAAGTTAAAGCAGTAATTAATCAGTCCAAACTAGAGTTTGAACAGGCTAAGATTAGAAAACTTGCTTCTTGCCCTAATGGTAGCCGAGAATTCTGGTCTCTTGCCAAAGCTATTGGCCACAACTTTTGCCTATCTCCGCTCCCAACTCTGTCTAAACCAGATGGTTCTGTTGTCACTTCAGCCAAGGATAAAGCTGACATGCTAGCATCCCATTTTTCTTTCAACTCATGCATTAACGATCTTGGTAAAACACCTCCCACTATTCCCAACACGCTCCATTCAATGCCTCCTATGGTCTTCTGTCAAAAGGATGTCAGAAGGATTTTGACGAATCTTGATGCTAAGAAAGCTCCAAGTCCTGATGGTATTTTTCCACTTCTCAAAATCTGTGCTCCTGAACTTACTCCTATTCTTTGCCACCTTTTTTCGCTTTCTTATTCCAAAGGTGTTTTTCCTTCTGCTTGGAAATTTGTTCATATCCAGCCAGTTCCTAAAAAAGGTGAGAAGTCCCTCCCATCCAATTATCATTCCATTGCAATTACTTCTATATCCAGCCAGTTCCTAAAAAAGGTGAGAAGTCCCTCCTATACAATTATCATTCCATTGCAATTACTTCTACTCCTTCTAAAGTAATGGAGAAATCCATTAACCGCCAACAACTCTTAAACTTCCTAGAAACCTTCCATCTGATCAACGATCGCTAGTATGGATTCCGTCAGTGTCAATCCACAGGTGATATTCTGGCTTATGTTACCCATTTATGGACTAATTCAAAGGAAAGGTTCAGTGAAACACAAGTAGTTGCTCTTGATATCTCAAAGGCATTCAATCGTGTTTGGCATAAAGGTCTTCTAAACAAACTTTCATCTTATGGTTTGCCATCTGTTTTTTGAAATTGGTTATCCAGTTTTCTCTCTGATTGCTCACTGAGGGTGATGGTTGATGGCTCTCTGTCTTCTAACTTCTCCACTAATGCCGGTGACCCCCAAGGCTCAGTTCTTTCCCCCACTCTTTTCCTCTTGTATATTAATGACCTTCTTCCATTGATTGGAAATCCTATCCATAGTTTTGCCGATGATAGCACATTGCATTCCACTTTCCATTTTGAGAAACCTTGCCCTGCTCAATCAGCTTCAACTTCTTTAAAATCCGCTACCAATTCCTTAAATGTGGATCTTCGGGTAATTCTCTAAAGGGGCAAAGACAACTCAGTTGATTTCAATCCTTCTAAAACTCAGTCCTGTCTTATATCACAAAGGAGGATCAAAGGCTGACACAAGTAATTATAGACCTGTGAGTTTAACTTCTGTTCCAGGAAAATTAATGGAGGCATTGGTTAAAGAAGCACTGCAGGATCATCTAGACAAGACTTCAGTTATAGCTTGGACACAGCATGGTTTTGTTAAGGGGAAGTCTTGCCTGACCAATTTGATTGGATACTATGATGCAGTCACAAAAGAACTGGATGCAGGGAATAACTTTGATATTATATACTTGGATCTCAGAAAGGCTTTTGATACTGTTGCACATGGAAGACTGCTACACAAATTGGAGCAGTGTGACATTGGAGGCAAATTGCTGCTATGGATAAAGGGGTGGTTGAGGGGGAGAAGACAGAGAGTGGTAATCAATGGACACTGCTCATCATGGACTAATATTATTACTGGAGTGCCTCAGGGTTCAGTGTTCGGTCCATTGTTGTTTTCCATATTTATAAATAATACTGATGATGGTATATCAAGCTTAATGTCCAAGTTTGCAGACGATACAAAGGTTGGTAGGGTTGTTAAGGACACTACTGATGCTATGCTGCTGCAACAGGATCTGGAAAGGTTGAGCAGATGGGCTGAGAGGTGGCAAATGAAGTTTAACATTGACAAATGTAAAGTACTACATATGGTAGACAGCAACCCCAGAGCAGCATACCAACTCTGTGGTACTACACTGACAGTGGTTATGAATGAAAAGGACCTGGGGGTAATTGTGCAGGCAGATATGAAATTCTCTGAGCAGTGCAGACGAGCTGCAAGAGTAGCTCATGGTGTCTTATCAATGATATACAGGAATTTTTCTAGCAGGGATAAGGAGGTGATTATTCCCTTGTATAAGGCAATGGTCAGGCCACACCTTGAGTACTGTATACAGGTTTGGAGGCCTCATTTCAAGAAGGATATAGAGATGCTGGAACGAGTACAGAGAAGGGCAACAAGATTAGTGAATGGAACAAAGGGTTGCTCTTACGAAGAAAGGCTTAAGTTTTGCAAATTACAGTGTCTGGAGACTAGGCACCAGCAAGCCTCTTGCTCAGAATAATCACCTGAGAGGGCATAAATTCAAATAGAGGAAAGACAGATGTGGGACAGATGTGCGGAAATTTGCCTTTAGCCAGCAGGTAGTTGGTTGGTGGAACAGACTTCCATCACTTGTTGTGGAAGTTGATAGCCTAAATAAATTTAAGGCTCAGCTGGACAGGTACGAACGGAGGGGTGAAGTGGAAGTGTTTTTTTTTTTTTTTTTGGCTGATGCTGCATAAGCTTGCTTTCTTGCATCATATGCCTCTATTAATGCTAATGGTAATGCTAATCTCTCAAAAAAGGATTCTTCTGCTCCTATGCTTATCTTTGGTGACACTCCAATTTCTAGGCAAAATGATATATCTCTTTGGGGGATTACCATGACTTCTAATCTCTCTTGGCACAAGCACATTACAAATATTGCTTCCTCTGCATCTAAAAAACTTTGTTTTCTCTTTCGCTCTCAGTGTTACTTTTCTTCCAAACAGCTGTTCACTGTGTACAAATAGCAAATCTGCCCTACCATGGAATATTGTTCCCACATCTGGGGTGGTGCCCCCAAAACCTCTCTCAGGCTTCTTGATTCCATTCAGAAGAGGGCAGTTAGGTTAATTAATGATTCATCTCTAACAGAGTCTCTCTACTCGCTATCTCATAGACGTACTGTTTCTGCTGCATGCCTCTTCTACAGATATTTCCATGGGCACTGTTCTTCTGAATTGGCTTCTATAATTCCTGCTCTCTCTTTCAAAACAGTCCGAACACGTGCAGCCACCAGCCAACATCCATTTACTATCCAACTTCAAACTCACAGAACCAACTTTTCATCTTCCTCATTTATTCATTCAACTGACATTTTCTGGAACAACCTTCCTTCATACGTATTTCCTGAAAATTACAGTCTACAGAAGTTCAAGTCCAATATCAACAAATATCTTCTTTCGTCTTCTCACCTTCGAACCCAAGCACGGTTATTATTTTAATTTTTGGTTTTTAGGAGCATTAGCAACTAAGGCCATATTGCTCCGGGGATATGCGGTGGTCATTCCCTGACCTTTCCGCATCCTCCATATTTGGTGGTCATGGGCTCGAACCCCGGTCTAATCAAGAAGCGTGTGGTACGTACTGCCAATCCTGCCCACCTGGCTACGGAGGCACCCCTCCAAGCATGGTACTAAGTACTATTGGTTGTAATATCTCTCGTGTTTGGGGTTTACATAAAAAAAAAAAAAAAATACCATGTTCCCCATTTCCCTGACAATAGAGTCACCAACAACTACTAGTTCCTGTGGGACCAGCGCATTCTGCCTTGGGGATTGCCGCTGTGTTGTGTGATGATCAAGTGCAAGCTCTGGCGTTGATGTGGGCAGCTGAGAGCTTGATGAGCCCCTCAATTTAGATCCTTCGAGGGCATCCACCCTGTCCTTCAAGCTCTCATATAGGCCCATAACAATGCTAAGTTGTCGCCTGATTTCCTTACACTCCTTACATCGCACACACACACACAAAGACCATCCACCATTGCAATATCACGTCCCATACCCGATTGCTCCACAAACATCAAGCAAGCAGTGCATTTTAAAAGGCTGTGATTCAGAGGGCAACTGCTCCCCCTCAGTTCTCCCCTGAGCTACAGCACTCCACTCCCATTAGCTTGAGCCTTTTGCTTTGCTGCTCTGGTCTGAGCCATGATTTCGATTTAATTTCAATAAAATTTCAATTTCAGTACAAAATTATAAGCTAAACTTGTATCCCAACACAGTTATAACACTATATATCTATATATATTTTTCAGTATCGAGTATTATCTATGAGTTCCATTTATATAACTTCCGCATCAAGTTATGTATTAATTAATTATGTTACGTACAATTTAATTGACAATGAAGTTTAACAAGATTAATAGATTTTACTGATTAATTGACAATATTTTATAATATACTATACTATATCATTGCCAAAAAACAAATATCATACTTTCTTGAAAGAACTTAAGATCTCAGTATAATTTTTGAATTGTACTTGAAAGTACTTAAGGTCTTGACAGACTAAGATTTATAGATGTGAAATATGTGGAGCTCTTACGACTCTATATGCTACTTAGCATTTCAAATTCTTTTCAAGTGAAGATTCTCAAACAACAGAATGCAGAACAAAGAGCAAGTTTCAACAAGTAACAAGAAATTAAAAATATTAAACTTTATACTCAAAGTTTTAAAAGCAAATCAAAATGTTTCATTTAATATTCTGCAGTTTGTATATTTCTTAACAATTCATTTTAAGAATTTCAATAAGTCTAATTATGATGTTACATACCACAATATCCAAAGTACCCTGTATTCCCCATGATTCTAGTACCCATCTAACTGGTACATGACATTTAAGAATAAGAAGCAGATCAAGTTGAAAATATGGATTATCAACAGCTGTTCTTTTTCCTTGGGGTTGGATATAGACAACTACATCACTGCTATTTCCACTAGACAACAGTTCTATTACATGAATGACCCTACATGGGAGAAAAGAGGCCTTAAGTAAGTGATAAAGATAAACTGATATCCACATTTAAAAAAAAAAAATAAGGTAGGCATTTTCATCATATATATTAATTTTATCAGATATTTTTAGGAAGTAGAAAATATTCAATGTTACAACATGTTTTATTTTTATGCATATATGGGTTTGTTTGTTTGTTTGTTTTGGTTTTATTGGTGCATTAGCTACTAAGGCTATAATGTGCCAAGACCATGTCACTAATAAAAATTTAAACTTTCAGTGACCTAACTAGTTAGGTCACCATGTCAAAATAAACAATAACAAAAGTATAAAAGATAAATCAATAGAAAAAAACAATAAAATGGAAATTTTATATAGCAGTAAAAATGTTTATTGATTTTAAAAAGCTAACAACAGCAGACACATGGTCATTGTCAGATAATATCTGACTGAGTGTATAAGGCTCAGCCAGATGACTAAAAACGGTAAAGTATAAATCACGTTTGTGTCTAAAACGTGGACATATGGTTAAAATGTGATGAATAGATAAAAAGGTGTCGCATTGCTCGCACATAGGACAGTCATCTGCCCTCAGCAGAAAAGAATGTGTAAGATGACTGTGTCCTATGCGGAGACGAGCTAGAACAACTTCCTTCTTACGAATCCTGCGCAGACTAGACTGCCACGGTTCAATTACAGGCTTTATACGATATAATTTATTCGCAGTCTGTCTATTCCACGAGTCCTGCCATTGGGAGTGTATGTTTTGATGTATTATTTGCCTGTAGTCTGTATAGGGGACTAACAGGCAACGGTTATTATTGGGAATTGCTGATTTGGCTGCGGCGTCAGACAAATCATTTCCCCTAATCCCAATGTGGCTGGGAATCCATCAGAAGCGGATATCATATTCACGTTCATGGAGAACGTGAATCTTCTGCTGAATGCTAGACAGAACTGGATGAGGATTATACCTCACAGATATTAAAGCCTGTAACACACTGAGAGCGTCGGAATATAAAATGAACCGTTGGTGTTGGCATTCACTAATGTGATCCAAGGCTAACTCTATGGCATGCAGCTCTGCAGTAAAGATACTGCATTCAGAGGGAATCTGCTCCGATGTAGTGCTGTCTGTAAAGACAGCAGCAGATCCCACGTATGATTCCGACTTCGAACCGTCTGTGTAGACTGGCGCGAAGTCGGAATGTTCAGCTCGGTGTGCTGAATAAAGCTGCAGGTAGACCGATGATGGAGTGTCCAACTTTCCCCAATTTCTAAGGGACAAGTCACATGCCGGGAAATGAGCATGCCAGGGTGGAAAGGGTTGCTTTGGTGTTTGGGCAACCTTGTCTACCTTCATATTAAGTTCTTTGAGTAGCTCTTGGAGACGAATACCAAAAGGACGATTGGCAGTCTTACGGGTGTTGTACAAATTTTCCCATCGTGGCTCAAAAACGAATGGCCACGTAGGATGGTCTGGCAGGGATTTCAGTTTAAAGGCGTACTTTAAAGACAACTGCTTACGACGAAGCGATAACGGTGGTTCGTTTGCTTCGACGTATAAGCTCTGGACAGGGGATGTTCGAAATGCTCCAGTAGCGATACGTAGAGCCTGATGATGGACAGGGTCCAGCCATCGAAGGGCACTGTCTCTGGCTGAACTATATATTTGGGACCCATAATCTAATTTGGATCGCACAAGTGCACGATAAAGCCGTAGCAGGGTGCATCGGTCTGCACCCCAGGATACTGAGGAGAGCGAGCGGAGCATATTAAGGGCTCTTGTGCACTTTGTGCGGAGTTGACGAATATGATCCAAAAACGTGAGTTTTTTATCGAATATGAGTCCCAAGAATTTTGTGTTCGCTGCTACTGGAATAGCATTTTGTCCGAGCCTTAATTCAGGTTCAGGATGAAGATTACGCTTACGACAAAAGTGTACGCAAACGGTCTTCTCCGGCGAGAACCTGAAGCCATTAGCGAGTGCCCAGGAATTCAGACTATCAATGGCTTTCTGCAGTTGTCTTTCAATAACCCTCATGTTGCACGACTGGCAAAAAATGCTAAAGTCATCAACATAGAGGGCACTGTTTACAGTTGGAGGAAGTTGTTCTGTGATGGAATTTATTTTGATGGCAAAAAGCGTGACACTTAATACTGATCCTTGTGGTACTCCCTCCTCTTGGCTAAAGGAGCGAGAGAGTGAGGATCCCATACGAACTTGGAAAGATCGATTGGCTAAAAAATTTTGAATAAAAAAGGGCAGATGCCCTCTTAGGCCTAGGCTATGTAAATCTTTTAAAATGCCAAATCTCCAAGTTGTGTCATACGCTTTCTCCATGTCAAAGAACACCGACACCAAGTGTTCGCGTTTTAGGAAAGCATCCCGGATGGATGCTTCCAGTCTAATAAGATGGTCCAGAGTGGACCGGTTCCTTCGGAAGCCACACTGGATGTTGGAGAGAAGGTCATTTGTTTCGAGATACCAAATTAAACGAGAATTAACCATTCTCTCCAGGATTTTGCACAGACAGCTAGTCAGAGCAATAGGACGATAATTGGTGGTGACTTTTGGATCCTTTCCTGGCTTAGGAAAGGCAAGAACGATTGCCTTTCGCCAGGAGTCTGGAAACTGCCCTTCAGTAAAGATTCTGTTATACAGAAGGAGAAGACAATCCATAGATTTTGGTGAAAGATGTTTAATCATTTCATAATGGATGCCATCTGGTCCAACGGCACTTGCTTTGGAAAGAGCGAGGGCTCTTTTCAATTCCAGAATAGTGAAATCCCCGTTGTAGGGATAAATGCCCTTAGTTTTAAAGTTAAGTGCCTGTTTTTCGATTTTATATTTCAGGACCAGGAACTCTGGGGAATACGAAGATGTTGCAGAGATGTTAGAGAATGTTTCCCCAAGAGCATTGGCTATTGCAGTTGGATCTGCAATAGCGCATCCATTATAATCTAGGATTGCAGAAGGTTGGGAGGTATATTTTCCTTTCATTTTCCGGATTTTATCCCAGACTACCTTAGAGTTGGTAGACTGGTTAATAGATGATGTAAAACGGATCCATGATTCCTTTTGACTCTGACGACGGATGTAGCATGCTTTGGCTCGTGCACGTTTGAAGGCTATAAGGTTGTTCGTGGTAGGATATCGGCGAAATATCCCCCACGCTTTGTTTTGAGCCTTTTTTGCTGCTGTGCATTGTGAATTCCACCAAGGTTTGGGAAATGGCGGAAACCGGGCTGATGTTTTTGGGACAGCGTTAGCAGCAGCTTGGACGATGATTTCTGTGATGTACTTTACTGCGTCATTGATCGGCTCTTGACTGACTGTGCTAAGATCGAAATTTGCCTGTTGTTGGAAGGCAGTCCAGTCAGCCTGATCAATCTGCCACCGTGGTAACCTAAAAGGAAGACATGGTCTCCCACTGTGTAACAAGGTTATCACAGGGAAGTGATCGCTTCCGTATGGATTCTCCTCCACTTCCCAAGTAAGTGAAGGGGAGCAGATAGAGAGATCAATGGCAGAAAAGGTACGGGTAGGCATGTGGAAGAAGGTGTTTGTTCCAGTATTTAGAAGGGAAAGGTCATTGTCATTCAGCATACGCTCAATGACTCGTCCCCTTCCGTTGATGTTAGCACTACCCCACAGGGTGTTATGTCCGTTAAAATCCCCGAGAAGTAAGAAAGGGGGAGGCAGCTGCGTAAGGAGATCATCAAGGTCTGCCTGGGGGATGTCAGTCCCAGGTGGCAAATAAATGGAGCACACAGTTAATAGAAATCCCACTGAAAGGCGAATTGCAACAGCCTCTATGCTGGTTGTAATTAGCAAAGGCTGCACTGGGGTCTGGTTACCCACAAGGATAGCCACTCCCCCATGTACAGGGCCATCCGCAATTCTATCCTTTCGAAAAAATGTGATGTTGTGCATGGTGGGATCATCATTTGCCTTTAGATATGTCTCCTGCAAGCAAAAGCAAACTGGCTCGTGCTTTTGCAGGAGGGCCTTGATGTCATCCACATTTTGCCGGAATCCATGACAATTCCATTGTAGGAATTTAGCCATTATTTTGGCTTGGTGGGTCCATCAGGCGGCTTCCGAGGTGCTGAGGGCTTACTTTTATCAGTCTTGGATTTATCTTTTTTGGGGAAGAATGGACGCTGTCCCATGTCCATTTCTTCCTCCGCAAAGAGTTCCAAGACTGATTCTTCGGGTACCTCCTTTTGCTCGACATCCATCTTTTCTTGGGACCTAGGGAGGGGGGACTTCCCCTTTCTTATTCTTTTCTTTCGTAATTACCTTTGTTAATTGTGGAGCATTAGGAGGTACCGATATAGGAGTGGCAGCTGATTGGTCCTTCTGTGTAGGTTTTGTGAACTTAAGAGATACCGCACGATGGGAGTGAAAGACTCCTTTGGAGGAATGGTCATGTCCGTCTGAGTTCCGTCGGAACATCTCCCTGCTACCTTCTGGGCGTACGTAGGTCTGTTGATATTAAGGGGTTTTGACCGATTTCCTTGCCTCCTGGTATGATATATTTAGCTCTGCCTTCAGCCGTTGAATTTCTTTTTCTTCTTTCCACCTCTGGCATGCTCGTGAGTAGGCCGGATGTTCGCCCTCACAGTTAATACAGGTGGGTTTTGCGGCTGAACATGCTGTTGTTTCGTGGTCCTTTGCACTGCATCGTGCGCATGCAAGGACTCCACGGCAGGCCATTTGAGAGTGTCCATACTTCTGGCATTTAAAACACCGTAAAGGGTTCGGAACGTATGGACGCACTGAACAATTAATGTATCCAGCTTTGATCTCGTCGGGAGGTTGAGGAGAGTTAAAAGTCAGGACAACGCTCCTGGTTTTAACTATTTTTCCATCCCTTCGCGCAGTGATTCTCTTGACGGCAATGACTCCCTGTGGTTTTAATTCGGAGCAGATTTCCTCCTCGGTGATGTCGAGAAGGTCCCACTCCGAAATGACACCTCTCGATGAATTGAGTGTTCTGTGTGGTGTCACCGTTATAGGGATTCCTCCGATTGATGTTACTCGGAGTAGATGTTCGGATTGCCTGTCATTTTTAGTTTCAATTAAGAGGTCTCCAGAGCGGAGCCTCTTAACTGATTTGGGTGAACCTACTAACCCTTTCTGTATAAAGAAAGGTGACATTTTTCCAATCGGTTTTTCATTGGTGGAGTGCATGATTAAAAACCGCGGGATAGGGCCTGATGGTAATTCAGTCCGCTGCCTCTTTGAAGCAATATTGCTGTCAGTGTCGGTATTTTCAGATAGGGACCGGGTTGGGGCCCCTGAAGAAGTACGTTTCTCAGGATTCATGAAGTTTTTTATATGGTTCAGTGCCCGGGCTCCCCACCCACCACGGAGCCCAAAGGGACGCCCACTACCCGGCACGCAATAAATGCGCTCGGGAGTGGGACGCCAGGGCTACCCAGACACTATACCCGCACCGCCGCCAGCCTGAATCCTGTCCCTCGGACCATGAGGGTAGGGGCGTGGCATTGACACGGTTGACCCTCGCAGGCGAGCCTACTAGCCGATTGATCCTAGCCGGGCCTTCCAGGACCACCCGTCTTGTCGAAGCAGGGGCCAAAGTGGTGTATTGAAGCTGGGCCCCTCAACCACCAGGATCCCCCTTTCTGAATTTCCACGGGTCGCAGCGCACGGCAAACACGCCGGATTCCATTGATGTAAGCCTGGAACCTGGACTGTGGGCGTTGGATCCCAGTGATGCTAGTCTGGAAGTCCAGCAGCGTCACTGGGAGGTCCCCTCACCACGTACAGGTGCCCACGTCGAGGGGCATATATGGGAGTTCATATACATATAGTGAATGGCCACATATTCTCCACTGCATAACTCTACAGCATACTGTGAATGGTCCAACAATCAGAAAACATCTAGCTACTATTATTACTATTATCATTAGTTACATGGTGCAAGGAAACCTGAGGCTTATGCTGCACCAGACAAAAAAAATTCCCAAGTTACCCTGAGAGGGAGGGAGGGAAAGAGAGAGAGAGAGAGAGAGACAAAAGGAATCACCAAGAAAGGGAAGAATGATGATATCCAGCTCAGGACCCTGGGTGTGCCAAGCCCATACTCACCGAATGTGAGCCCCTGGGATAAATGGCAGTCTCCCGTGGCTGGAGAGAGCTCGTTGATGTGAGAAGCCAATGGAGGGTAAAAGAATTCTGCAGTCTAACAGACTGGCGACAACTGGTCAAATAACACTGTAATGTAGCAATGGCATGCAAAGGGGCACATCAAAACACACACACTACATTGAACCCTATCATGGTTCCTGTACCTCAACAGGTTCCACTTTTTATTACCTAAAAACAAGACACTTAGGGTCTAGTGGGCACAGGAATATTGATAAATGAATAACTGAGAATTGGAAAAAAAGCTAGTACAATGAATCCCTATTCCAGTTGTCTCATGCTGATAGCAGCACAAATCAATGGACCCATTATGACATGTGGCATTACTGCAGGCTGATGATGGAAGTGTTTTGTAGCCCAAATTAGCCCCCCTCCTACACAGGTGGATCACCACAGCCCTCTTTGAACTCTACTGCCAATAAGGTACAATTCTTCATGCTCATAGTGTATCTAGATATGGTTACTAATGAACATGATGTTCACTTGATTATTCGGTTACTAGATGATTTTTAGTCCTGACTGAGAATCATCTGAATCAGGCAGAGCGAGCTGTTTGCAGCAGAGATCCTCCACCATCCAATCTGAGGCAACAGTGGGATGCAATAAAGTCTGTGTGGGCCAGCATTCCTGTGGAATGGTTCAACACCTCGTTAGCAATGGCATTTAGCATTAGTAGAGGCACATGGTACGAGAAAGAAAGCTTATAACAGCATCAGCCAAAAAAAAAAAAAAAAAAACTTTCCCATTTCACCCATCCGTTCGGTACAAATATTTGCCTAGTTCTGCCTTGAATTTATTTAAGCTGTCAGCTTCTACAACAGCAGATGGAAGTTTGTTCCAGCAATCAACCACACACTGGCTAAAGGCAAACTTCTGCACATCTATTAGCATTAGCATTAGTAGAGGCATATGATGCAAGAAAGCAAGCTTATTCAGCATCAGCCAAAAAAAAAAAAAAAAAAAAAAAACACAACCACTACTCCCATTTCACCCCTCCGTTCGTTCGAAATACCTGTCCAGCTGAGCCTTAAATTTATTTAGGCTATCAACTTCAACAACAAGCGATGGGAGTCTATTCCACAAACCAACTGCCCGCTGGCTAAAGGCAAATTTCCACACATCTATCCGACATCCGTCCTTCCTCAATTTGAATTTATGCCCTCTCAGGTGATTATTCTGAGCAAGAGGAAGAATCCCATCAGCATTGAGCATGCTCAAGCCATTCAAAGCCTTATACACCTCTATCAGATCACCTCGCCGATGTCTAGTCTCCAGGCTCTGTAATTTGCAAAACTTAAGCCTTTCTTCGTAAGAGCAACCCTTTGTTCCATTCACTAATCTTGTTGCCCTTCTCTGTACTCGTTCGAGCAGCTCTACATCCTTCTTGAAATGAGGCCTCCAGACCTGTATACAGTACTCAAGGTGTGGCCTGACCAATGCCTTATACAAGGGAATAATCACATCCTTATCCCTGCTAGAAAAATTCCTGCATATCATTGACAAGACACCATGAGCTACCCTTGCAGCTCGTCTGCACTGCTCAGAGAACTTCATATCTGCCTGCACAATTACCCCCAGGTCCTTTTCATTCTCTACCACTGTCAACGTAGTACCACAGAGTTGATACGTTGATCTGGGGTTACTGTTTCCCATATGTAGTACTTTACATTTGTCAATGTTAAACTTCATTTGCCACCTCTCAGCCCATCTGCTCAACCTTTCCTGTTGCAGCAGCATAGTGTCAGTAGTGTCCTTAACAACCCTGCCAACCTTGGTATCGTTTGCAAACTTGGACATTAAGCCTGATACACCATCATCAATATCATTTATAAATACAGAAAACAACAATGGACCCAACACTGAACCCTGAGGAACTCCACTAATAACATTAGTCCACGTTGAGCAGTGTCCATTGATTACCACTCTCTGTCTTCTGCCACTCAACCATCCCTTTATCCATAGCAGCAATTTGCCTCCAATGCCACACTTCTCCAATTTGTGCAGCAGTCTTCCATGCGCAACAGTATCAAAAGCCTTTCTAAGATCCAAATATATAATATCAAAGTTATTCCCTGCATCCAGTTCTTTTGTGACTACATCATAGTATCCAATCAAATTGGTCAGACAAGACCTGCCCTTAACAAAACCATGCTGTGTCTGAGCTATAACTGAATTCTTGTCCAGATGATCCTGCAGTGCTTCTTTAACCAGTGCCTCCATTAATTTTCCTGGAACAGAAGTTAAACTAACAGGTCTATAATTACTTGTGTCAGCCTTTGATCCTCCTTTGTGAATTGGGGTTACATTTGCACATCTCCAGTCCATGGGTACCTCCCCGGAGTCCAAAGAAGCTCTCATAATTATGGCTAGGGGTTTGCTTACTTCCTTTGCTGCCTCCTTTAATATAACTGGATAGATCCCATCCACCCCTGGTGCCTTTTTTATGTTTATGCTCAGCAATTTCTCCTCCACTTTCCTCTCAGTTATTAGAAAATAATCTAGCTCACTGCCAATGTTTACTTCACCTACGACATTCCCCTTCCTGAATAACTCCTCATGTGTGAATGTAGATGCAAAATACTCGTTTAGGTTGTTAGCCACCTGAGCAGGATCCTCAACTGTTGAACCATCAACATCCAGTGGACCAATCTGATTCATCCCTTTCCTTCTTGAGTTTAAATAGGTAAAGAACTCTTTTCTGTTTTTCTTTGCGTCCTTTGCCAAGGATTTCTCATAATCTGCCTTTGCCTGCCTAATCTCCTTTGTGACTTGGTTACAGACCAACTTATATCTATCATAGGCTTCCATGTCACCCATTAATTTGTATGTATCCCATGCATTTTTCTTCTCTGCCATATGTCTCATTAGTTCATCTGACAACCATTTAGGCCTGAACCTTGAACAATATTTCTTGGTTGGTATGTAAAGCCTGGTAGCTTCCAAGATTAGTTCCTTGAATGCTTCCCATTTTGAATTTGCTGTTGGTAACATCATCAGTTGGTCCCACTGTATAGAATTTAAATACTGTCTCAGACCATCATAGTCGCCTTTACGAAAGCAAAAACCCTTCCCTTTGCCTCTGATGGTAGTTACCTCCTTGAGTAAATCCCACTTCAGCACACTGTGATCACTGCCACCCAGTGGTTCCTTTATCTGCAGATTCCTAATGCATGAAGAATCACTATTGATAATCAGATCAAGAGTATTACTCCCTCTAGTTGCCTCCCTAACATGCTGGTGTAGAAAACAATCATCCAATAAATCCACAAAAGCCCTGCTAGTGTGTGAGTGACCAACCCACAAATTCCAGTCAATATCTGGGAAATTAAAATCCCCCATTATAAGACTCTCTGATTTACTGGCCCATTCTATTTCCCTGTACAGTATCTTATTATACTCATCAGAGTCATTAGGCCTATAGCACACTCCTACTCTCAATTTTGATTTACCTATGCTTATGTCACACCAAACTGACTCGACACTGCTCTGTCCATCATTGTCGACTGGCTTCACTTCCTTGGATTTTATGTGTTTTTTAACTAATAGCATAACCCCTCCTCCCCTCCTGTCCTGTCTATCATTTCTATACACATTGTACTCCCCAAATTCCAGTTCTGCATTACTTATATCTGTGTGACACCACGTCTCTGATATCCCAACAATATCTGCCTTTGATGTTTTGAGCAATACCTCAAATTCATCAAATTTATTTACCAAACTCCTAGCATTGGTGTACACGCAAGTATACCTGCAGTTGTTTCTATTCTTAGCTACCCTAACACAACCCATGTGTTTACTTGTATCACAATGACTTCCAGCAGTCTCTGAAATATCCTGCATCTTGTTTTTCAGGCTTCTGCTCATTTCAATAGAAGCAGTGCAAGAATCTCTTTCACCTCTGCCAGTGGCTACAGTTAATCCATTAGTCTTTGTCTCCCCCCAAGCTAGCAGTTTTCCGACCCACCTAACACTGCCTCGATAGCATCAGCAAATATTCTTGCACCCTTTCTATTTAAGTGTATCCCATCCCTGTAGAAGCAATCTCTCCTGTTAACAAGTACATTCCAGGCTGAAAAAAATTCTACCCCTTGAGCCTTGCACAATCTTTCCAGGGCCGAATTGATCGACAAGGCTCTCATCATATACTCCCTCCTATCGTGTCTGGGCAGAATTGCAGACACTTTCAAGTTCAACCCTAATTCACGGCTTTTTTTCAACAGTGACCTGTACTTGTTAAGTAATTCCGCTGGTCTCCTACTCTTAATGTCATTAGTGCCAACGTGTACAACTATATCACCTTTTGTGCCCTTAAAAGATGATATCTGCTCTACAACGTCATCAACCCTTGCCCCTGGCAGACATACCCTGGTCCTGTTCCACCTATCCTTTTTACAAAGCATGTTCCCCGTTTCCCTGACAATAGAGTCACCAACAACTACTAGTTCCTGTGGGACCAGCGCATTCTGTCTTGGGGGCTGCCTCTGTGTTGCAAGATGACCAAGTGCAAGCTCTGGCATTGATGTGGGCAGCTGAGAGCTTGATGGGCCCCTCAATTTATTTCCTTCGAGGGCATCCACCCTGTCCTTCAAGGTCTCATATAGGCCCATAACAACGCCGAGTTTTCGCCTAATTTCCTTGCACTCCTTGCATCGTGCACACACAAAGACATCCCTCATGGCAGTATCATGTCCCGTGCCCGATTGCTCCGCAAACATCAAGCAAACAGTGCATCTTAAAAGGCTGTGATTCAGAGGGCAACTGCCCCCCTCAGTTCTCCCCTGAGTCACAGCACTCCCATTAGCTTGAGCCTTTTGCTTTGCTGCTCTGGTCAGAGTCATGATTTCGATTTAAATGTCAGTAAAATTACAATTTCAGAACAAAATTAAAACCTTAAACTTGTATCTTAACACAGTTATAACGCTATATTTATATATTTATTTTTCAGTATCGAGTGTTATCTACGAGTTCCCTTTATATAACTTCCGTATCAAGTATGTATTAATTATTTGTTACGTTTGTACTCTAAGTCGTTATATATATATAGTTAAAAGAACAATTTAATTGACAATGAAGTTTAACAAGATTAACAGATCTACTGATTAATTGACAATATTATATTATGCACTATACTATACAAAGCTAATGCTATCGAATTCCGGATATGCTGTATCGCGTTTCAGTAACGAGTGTTATCTACGAAGTCCCTTTATATAACTTCCGTATCAAGTTATGTATTAATTATTTATTTTTACTAATTATTATGTTCCGTAACCTAAGTGGTTATATGTATAGTTAAAAGTACAATTTAATTGCCAATGAAGTTCTACAAGATTAATAGACTTACTGATTAATTTTCACGTAACAATGGCGGCTGTTTATTAACGGTAAACACGTGTATTTGATACCCTTTCCGATACTAAGTAATACCTACAAATCTCTATCTAAGTTACTTTAACTTTAAGTACCGTAAATAGGAATATAAAGCTACTCTAGAAATAAGTTAATATGTCAATTTAAACTAATAAAGCAGAAAATAAATCAGAAAAAACTTCTCTGTTCCAGTAGTGGCAGAAAGGCACGTCCGCACAAGAAACCCTCGTCCTCAAACACCTATTCTACAACTGTCTTTCCTCAATTTGAATTTATGTCCCCTTAGGTGATTAATCTGGGCAAGAGGCAGAATCCCATCAGCACTGAGCTTGCTCAAACCATTTAAGACCATATACACCTCGCAGGTGCCTAGTCACCAGACACTAATTGCAATTCTTGCAAATCTTAAGCCTTTCTTCACAAGAGCAAGCCTTTGTTCCATTCACTAATCTTGTTGCCCTTCTCTGTACTCGTTCCAGCAGCTCTACATCCTTCCTAAAATTAGGTCTCCAGACCTGTATACAGTACTCAAGGTTTGGCCTGATGATTGCCTTATACAAGGGGATAATCACCTCGTTATCCCTGCTGGAAAAATTCCTGTATATCAGTGACAAGACACCATGAGCTGCTCTTGCAGTCTGTCAGCACTGCTCATAAAACTTCATATCTGACTGCACAATTACTCCCAGGTCCTTTTCATTCTCTACCACCTTGAGTGTAGTACCACACAGTTGATATGTTACTCTGGGGTTACTGCTACCTATATGCAGTACCTTACATTTGTCGATATTAAACTTCAGTTGCCACCTCTCAGCCCATCTGCTAAACGTTTCTAGACCCTCTTGCAGTAGCGTACTGTTATTAGTGTCATTAACAACCCTGTCAACCTTCGTATTGTCTGCAAATGTAATCATTAAGCCTGATATACCTACATCAATATCATTAATAAATACAGAAAACAACACTGAACCCTGGGGGACTCCACTAATAACATTAGTCCACGAACAGCAGTATCCATTGATTACCACTGTCTTCCATTCAACCATCCCTTTATCCATAGCAACAATTTGCCTCCAATGCCACACTGCTCCACTTTGTGCAGCAGTCTTCCATGTGCAAGAGTATCAAAAGCCTTTCTAGGATCCAAATATATGATATCAAAATTATTTTTTTTATCCAGTTCCTTTGTGACCACATCATAGTATCCAATCAAATTGGTCAGACAAGACTTTCCCTTAACAAACCCAAGCTGTGTCCGAACTATAACTGAAGTGTTGTCTAGATGATCTTGTAGTGTTCCTTTAACCAGTGCCTCCATTAATTTCCCCACAACAGAAGTTAAACTAAAAGGTCTGTAATTACTTGTCATCATTTGATCCTCCTTTGTGGATTTGGGTCACATTTGCACATTTCCAATCCATGGGTACCTTCGCTGACTCAAAGGAAGCTCTCATAATTATGGCTAAGGGTTTACTTACTTCCTTTGCCACCTCCTTTAATATAACTGGATAGATCCTATCCACCCCAGGTGCCTTTTTTATGTTTATCTTCAACAATTTCTCCTCCACTTTGCTCTCAGTTATTAAAAAATCATTTAATATACCTCTGGTATTCCCCTCCCTGAATAACTCTTTATGTGTAAATAGTAAATGCAAGATACTCATTCAGTTTGTTAGCCACCTGAGCAGGATCATTAACAGTAGAACCATCGATATCAAGGTGACCAATCTGATTCATCCTCTTCCTTCTAGAGTTTACATAAGTAAAGAACTCTTTGCTTTTTTGTTTTGCATCCTTTGCCAAAGATTTCTTGTAATCTGCCTTTGCTTGCCTAACCTCCATGCCCAAAATTAAGAAATAAAGAAAGTGCTACTTGTTGTTAGGGTGGCATACCTAGTATACCAGCATACCTGGCATACCAGCCACACCTGGCATATAGTGTGTTATATTCTATGTATATATATATATGTAGGGGTTTGTTTGTTTGGTTTTTAGGAGCATTAGCAACTAAGGCCATATTGCTCCGGTATATGCGGTGGTCATTCCCTAACCTTTCCGCATCCTCCGTATTTGGTGGTGACGGGCTCGAACCCCGGTCTAATCAAGAAGCGTGTGCTACGCACTGCTGCTCCTTCCCACCTGGCTACGGAGTCACCAATATGTAGGGGTGCTCTGCAAAATGATAGCCAAAGTTGAATGTGCTAATTAGGTGATTTTTGGGTAAAATTTATATGAACATGCATCTCACTGTCGACTGTTGCTTTGTAATGAGTACTTATGGTTACACACACACACATATGGTTGTTACTAAAATATGGGTAAATGAAAGGGAGATTGCAGAAAATCAAGTATTTCTGATTTTGTTTAATAATTTAAAATATGTTGTTACATATTCTAAATTATGTTGTTAGAATATGTTGAATATATTTAGAATATGTTGTTACATATTCTAAATTATTAAACAAAATCAGAAATAACATTCATTCGTGATTTAATGCAAAAGATCTTTACAGAAACACTAATTTTTAGATAACTAAAATATGACATCTTAGTAGTATTTATTCAATACTGTTGAATACTGCTCAAATGACTTCCACCAATCTCCATGCACAGCCTTGTGCATTTTCACCCAGACTTTGTTCCCTTTTGAATTTCTTTGAATTGCAAACAGTTGTCTGTAACTGTCTGCAATTTTCCCTTGGCTGAAATTTTTGCTGAATTCCTATAATTTCCTATTGATGTAATTTTTCACTCTTCTAATCAATTTCCTAAAACAATTTGCAGGTAAAAAACAATACACAGACAATATTCTCTGACAAAAATCAAAAGCAAAGAGTACATACTGCTAGCAGCAAAGTCAGTCATAAAATCCTCATGGAGTTGCATCCATAGCACTGCCTCAAGTGGTTTGAATCACCAAGCTGGTTACAAACAGTTATATAAATAAAGCACTGTGGGAATTACCTCTAGGACATTTTACCATGGCTCTGTCCACAACTGGACTTAAATGGAACTTATCACTGCCAACCCATCTTTCAGAATGCCCTGACAAGTACTGAGAGTGCAGCAGGATCAATACTGTTATAGGTAAAATACTTCTTTTCCTGAAGATTGGTTCCCCCCCAATACAACTTATAGGTTAAAGGGAAAAAACATTTGATATTACAGTCCACAGAAAACAAGTACTGAGCATATTACTGATACATTCTCTGAAATTTCTCAGGTTGCAGCATACGTTTTGCTTTCGGCAACCTTTCTGAAGTATTACTAATCAATTTCAATGTTTATAATTCCAAATCACCAATATTTGAGAATGTCATACAACTTATTCACGGGCTGGCTCTGAACCAATGGTTAGACTTCAGGTACAAAATTCTGCACATTAAGTATCTGAATCTGCATGATGTGCCTCAAATATAGTCTTGGAGCACCGTCAATTTCTCTCATAAAAATGCTTTAATTAAAATTTTTCTGGCTGCATGGCTATCCGAGCAAGGAATGAAATTTTGATTGATATGTGTTGGGATGATTATTTATTGGGAATGAAATTAATAGCTATGTAATGTCCATAACACCATGTAAGTATATACAAAGGAACTTTATCCTAACTTGTCTTACAAATAATGAAGGCATTTTATCATTGTAAAATAATGACTATTTTTATTATATTTATTTATTATTGTAAAAATAATCACATAGTTCTATTAGCTTCATCTAACCATTAATTTCACTAATTGGAATTAATTTCGATTTTTTCCCCCTTTTTGTTGGTTTTGCTTATTTGTCTTTTCAATGCACCTAGATTATTTTTACCTGACTTTTATAAACTGAGACATACTGAAGTCAGGTTTATTGTAGATAGAAGAGTTTTCTCCCCTGCTTCTAGTTAGGAAAGGCTATCTGCTAGTCCAGTAAAAAATAAATGCTTGATTTTATTTTATCAATGATGAAAATCAATCTTTCAAATATATTTTAAATGAAAATGTTACAAGTTAGTTATTTTGCTGAATAAACTAAAATCCCCACTTTTCAC